>NC_081310.1:198996973-199172910 GCF_026419965.1 Kogia breviceps | reverse complement strand
AACAGAAAACAGAGCTTGCTATATACCAGGCATGTTCTAAGTTATTTACATGGATTAACTCAGTTAATCCTCACTACAAAGCTGGGTAGATACAATTATCATCCCCATTTTCAAGATGAGGAAAGAAAGCACAGGGAGGTGAAATAGCTTGGCCCAGACTAGAGAGTCATGGAAGAGTCAGATAGGAATCCAGACAATTTAAATCCACATGTGCCTTTAACCCACTCCCTCTGCTGCTTCTTACTGCAGAACAGAAACGGGATAATTCAATTTAAACAGAAAGAATCTACATGCACACTGCTAAAAACTTCTCTGGTCATATTTATGTTCATTACACACACAGACACACATTTATATTCTTTTACATAAATCATAAATGAATAACAGAATAATGTTATGCATGCTGATGTTTTAAAAGTTTCTCTCTCTTTACCTCCCTCTCTCTTTCTCTGTATCTGTCCATCTGTCCTCTGTCTCTCCATCTCTCTCTCTCTCTCCCTCCCTCTTTCTCTCTCCCTCTTTCTCTCTCTCTCTCTCTCTTCCTGTCTCTTCCCCCCAGCCCACCATGCTAGTGCCTCAACTTCCATTCTTCTTCTCCATCTACCATAATCACACCACTCCCAATCCATGTTAATTGAAGTTTGCAAATCAGTGTCTGTCCATCCATATTATTCACCACTGCCATATACTTACAGACAAACACACATATTTTCATGCATACCAAAATTTTGTATTGTTTTCTAAAATGATGTCTTTATAACAAGTTTATTCTTTTAACCTCTGCATAACATTGATTTTACTATTGTAATTGTACCATTTTTCATCCAGTCATTAATTTCTTGGGAGGTATTAAATTGTTTTGTTTTTTTTTTCCTGCTTTTTAGACACATGGAATAAAGCTGTAGAATCTATTTATCTATAATAATTACATATAATATAATTATGAGTATAAAATTTTAGGTACTGGCTTTTGTATTTTTAGGTGACAGGTCATATTTTAATTTTAATTAATTTTGTCAAATGCTTTCCAAAATACCTATTAAATGTACATTTCTACTAGAAACTGATAAGAATTTGCTCTCTGGAATATCTTGCCAACAGTAAGTGTAAAAGTTCTCCTTAATTTTTATGACCAGATTGTTGTAAAGAGATATCTCTTTTTAACTTCAAATTGCATTTGCCTGACTGTTGATGAGTAAGAGAGCCTTTCCCTATTTGCTAATCATTTGGATTTGCTCATCTCTGCATTGCTTACTGATATACTTTGTCCATTTTTGGTTGAGTTATCTTCCTGTTATTTGCCAATTAATAGAGCCTTTTATATTATACTTACTACCCCTTTGCCTGTCATAGACACAGCAAATATTTTACAAATCTCTCTGTTTTTATTTTTAATTTTTTGTCAGCAGAAGCTTTTATAAAAATTTAATAAAATCTATATTTTATCTTATAGCTTCTGGGTTTCTGGTTCAGCTTAATAAATTATTTCTTTCTTCTAGATGTTTTATATATTTGCAGTTGTCTTTAGTGCGCTTGTACTTCATATTTTTTGTGGTATATGGAAGGAGCTGAGCTTTATATTCTTCCAGAAAGATGACCAGTTACACTAGCGCCATTTATTAATCCATCCTCTTCCCAGGGAAGTAAAATGTTCCCTACACTGAGATCTGTGTCTGGATTTTCTATGCAATCTCTCCACCGGAATGAATTCTGTTCAGCCTGTTTTGAAGTCTGATAAGAAGAGATCAGTGCTCTTGGCTGTTCCAGTGCCAATTCCTTCACACGGACCTGAAGATTATTTTTCTTCTAATTTCCAAAAAAGCCCCCACAACTAACCAGCCAACCAACCAACCACCAAACCAAACAACACAGAGCACAGTCTTTCTTTCTGTCTCCCTCCCTCTCCCCTTCTCCCCTCCTCCTCCTTCCCCTTCTCCTCTCCCTATTCCTTCTCTCCTCCCTCCTCTTCCCCTTCTCCTCTCCTCCTCCTCCTCCTTTTCTTCTTCTTCTTCTTCTTCTTCTTCTTCTTCTTCTTCTTCTTCTTCTTCTTCTTCTTCTTCTTCTTCTTCTTCTTCTTCTTCTTCTTCTTCTTCTTCTTCTTCTTCTCTTCTTCTTCTTCTTCTTCTTCTTCTTCTCTTCTTCTTCTTCTTCTTCTTCTTCTTCTTCTTCTTCTTCTTCTTCTTCTTCTTCTTCTTCTTCTTCTTCTTCTTCTTCTTCTTCTTCTTCTTCTTCTTCTTCTTCTTCTTCTTCTTCTTCTTCTTCTTCTTCTTCTTCTTCTTCTTCTTCTTCTTCTTCTTCTTCTTCTTCTTCTTCTTCTTCTTCTTCTTCTTCTTCTCTGGTTGCATAAAAGTCCTATATCTTATTTGTTGTTTATTTGTTTCAGGTGCTTATCACTATAATAAAGAAAAACTATTGAGTTGTGTACACTTCTCTTTTAGTCACCCATTTTGTCAAATTTCTTTTTTAATTTCAGTAGTTTGTTACTTAACTGTCTTGGGTTTATTGATTCTGCAATCTCATCAGCAAAACAAACAAAAAAGGATAGTTTTATCTCTTTTCTAATGTTTATACTTTTTTTTTCATTTTCTTATATCTTTGCCTTTCCTACAATGACAAAACAATGTGGAATAATTGCGATAGTAGAAATGTCTTAGTTACCAATTTTAAATAAAACAAATGTAGTGTATGTCCATTAAGGATATTTGTTGCTTTTTTTTTTTGTAAATAATTTTTGTCATATTTAAGTAGTATTTATTTAGTCCTATTTTACTAAGGGGTTTGTTTTCTTTTTCAATGGTATCTAAATTTTAATAATTGCCTTTTCAGTATTACTGGTTTGATCATAAGTGTTTTCCTCTTTTATTTTCTGTTAGAATAGATTATGTTGATAGATTTTATAACATTCAATCAGACTTTCATTGCTGTAACAAACATCATCTAAATTATTTAGATGCCCATTGACAGATGAAGGGATAAAGATGTGGTACGTATATACAATGGAGTATTACTCAGCCATAACAAGTAACTAAATTGGGTTATTTGTAAAGATGTGGATGGATCTCAAGACTGTCATACAGAGTGAAGTAAGTCAGAAAGAGAAAAGCAGATATCGTATATTAATGCATATATGTGGAACCTAGAAAAATGATACAGATGAACCAGTTTACAGGGCAGAAATTGAGAAACAGATGTAGAGAACAAACGTATGGACAGCAAGGGGGGATGTGGCAGGGGATGGGAGTGGTGGTGTGATGAATTGCGAGATTGGGATTAACATGTATACACTGATGTGTATAAAATGGATGACTAATAAGAACCTGCTGTATAAAAAAAAATTTTTAATTTTAAATATGCCTAATGCTAATAAATAAAGTAAAATAAAATACTTATTAAAATAATAGAATATCTATTTGTTGATTTTTTTACTATATTTAATTGTTTATTATTTATATTTATATAATTTCTGTTGGTAAGTTAGATTGGACTGGACTTTCCTCTTTTGATTTTACCTTGATCACATTCAGCATAAAACCACACTTGACTTTACTCCTTCCATCTTGCTTTATGTTATTTCTTTTACCTTGTTATTTCCTTCTTACTTTTTCCTATTTTTTTAATAGTGTGATCAAATCACTATTGACTTCTCTTTCCCCTTGTTCACTTGGAAGTTGTATTTGGATCCTTTTAATAAAAACCTTCAGTGACTCTCACCTCCCTGTGTCCAAATCCAATAGCATTCCCATCAAGAGATGTGTAACAGAGCATGGTCCTATGGGGTCTTCCCAGGTCACACCCCCTCCTCCATGCCCTCTTCCTGCCTCTTGTATGTAGAAAACTTTAGCCAAAGAATAAATTTAATCAGGGAAATGAGAAAATGCAGAAACAAACAAACAAAAAAAACCAGTCAAACAAGACAAAATAATAATAGTTTAGCCATTAAACCAAGTCAGGGACCTTTAGTTTCTCCTCAAGGGCTATAAATGATAATCTGAGCCATGTCCTTGGAGCTGTTTTGCAGATACTTCCCCACACGGTGGAAGAAGTTAACAGCATGATGACCAGAATGCAGCCATGATATAAGCTGTCACAATTCCAAGAACTGGCCTCAAGGAAATAGGAACAAACTGACCCTGGAGTTGAAGATTAAATGTACTTAAAACAATCAAGATGATACTGATCAGGCCACCAAATGACCAATTTCAAGATGACTGCCAGAGATGGCTGTGCTGTTCTGCATTTAGCCATCCCCCCAACCTGTGCACACCTGAAATTCCCCTTTAAAATCTTTTGCCCACTGATCGACAACAAAGAATTGGTTCTTTGGAACATGAGTCCACCTTCTCCCCAAGATTGTTTGCTTCTTCAATAAAGCTATCTTTCTTTTCACTCAACACTTATCCTTCAGTATTAGATTCTTGAGCAATGAGCAGCCGAACCTGAGTTCATAACAGATGGAGTCAGTGTCCCATTCCTCTTGCATCTGAGCTGGGCTCATGACTTCATTTAACCAAGAGAGTGAGGCAGGGCTTCCCTTGTGGGACAGTGGTTAAGAATCTGCCTGTTAATACAGGGGACATGAGTTTGAACCCTGGTCCGGGAAGATCCCACATGCCACAGAGCAACTAAGCCTGTGTGCCACAAGTACTGAGCCTGTGTTCTAGAGCCCAGGAGTGACAACTACTGAAGCCCACATACCTAGGGCCTGTGCTCCTCAACAAGGGAAGCCACTGCAATGAGAAGTTCAAGCATCGTAACAAAGAGTAGCCCCCGCTCGCCACAACTAGAGAAAGCCTGCACGGAGAAATGAAGACCCAATGCAGCCAAAAATAAATAAATAAATAAATAATTTTTTTAAAAAAAGCAACAGAATGGGTCAGGTAATGTTGTGAAAATTCCAAAGTTGAGGACTTAAGGATCTTTGGGGTTTCTGCTCCTGCAATTTGGCCCCTACATCCATGTGTAGAAGCTTGGATGATGCTCTTTAAGGATAAGAGACCCTGTGAGAACCTTTAAGGGACCTTGATGTCACATGGAGAGGGAGAGATCCAAGGGCCTCCAATTCCTAGCCAAATGCAGCCACACCAGTGACTGCAGTCAACCCAAACAAATCATGAGAAATAACTGTTGTTTTAAGCCATTACATTTTGGGGCTGTTGTCATGCAGCAAGAGGTAAATGATTCCACAGTATTTTTCCATCTGCTATATTCATAATCAAACAAGCATTTCCTCATTATTGTATGAAAACAAGATACCAACTATTTTCTTCCACCAAAATAGTATTACCCCATCTGACGAGGCAGATGTGAATTTCAAATACATTGATTTCCACCTTCTCCCTCCCTCTCGGATCTGCTGAGAGCTCCGTGGCTGTCTGCAAGTATGTTCACTCCAGTCAGCAAACATGTCTTTTCTATTTCAGGAATTCATATTTGGCAGTTATTTTACTTGCTTTACACATTTCGAGTCACTTTATCATTGTACATTTACATTTAACTCTGTGTGTGTGCACTTTCAAGGCTTCTGTCAGCTTTAATATTAAAAACCCCAGATATAGTCTCTGTGTCCCAGCCATGTTGGAGCTCTTTCTCACCTGTCAGATGAAGGGTTTCTAGTTTCCTGGAGGGCAATCCTTCTCCCTCTGTATTTTGTCCATGTTATTCCAGTCTTCAGTTTCCAAAGCAGCAAAAGAAGAGCCTGATGCCAACCTAATTCCACTTTTCCTCTTCCTCTTTATATTGTATGTGTTTAACTGGACTCTAACTAGTCAGGTAACTAATGCAGAACAGTATAATCTCAGGGACTTGGTGAGAAGTAAAAGCGGGCTGTCCCGTGGCTACATGGGATGGGACTGGAATGGTTGGCATCTCGGGACCTATTTCAAAGAATGAGCTGGCTATGTTAATACTAGCAGATTGACTTTGTGATGGAATGAATTATAATATGGTGCAGAGGTCATTCTCATGCTACTGAGCCATACTTAAGTACATTTTAGGTGGTGTATAATGTACAAACAGAGAAGTGCAAGAATATCATCCTTCGAGAAGATGGCATAGTATATCCTCACACACAGAATGAGTTAAAGCTTCTGTTAACTTCTAGAAGATTTATTGAGTTATCTTTGGTATCAAGGTCTTTGACTCACCTGGAATTGATTTGGGGGTATGGTATGAAGTGACAGGGAGTCATGGTTTGGTTTTGTTCTTTATATATGATTATTCAGTTGATACAGTCCAATAATTGGTTACCTAATTGTCACAGGCCATTAATTGAAAGACATTATTCTGGACTCTTTATTCTGTCCCATTCATATATGCTTGTGCATGAATACCATATAGATTTAATTACTATAATTGTTAACAAGAATCTTTGAGTCTATTCTTCTAAAAGGTAATTTTGGCTATCCTTAGGCCTTTGTGTTTTCATATATAATTTAGATTCTGACTGTCCATTCTCTCTTTCTCCTTGACATGGTTGGATTTAAATAACCATATTGCTATTTGTTTTCTATTTGTCCTATCTGTCCTTTGGCTTTTCTTTATCTCTTTCTCTTTCTTTTGGATTATTTGAATGTTTTTGTGTTGCCATTTTATCTCTTCCATTAACTTATTATCTACACTTCTTTGTTTTATTGCTTTTTATAGTTGTTGTTCTAAGGTTTACAATATGCATATGTAACTCATCATAGTGAATCTTCAAACAATAGTATGCCACTTCACATACATTGTAAAATCTTTACAAGAGTATGTTTTTCTTTCTCACTCTTGTAGTTTGTACTATTGTTATCACATATTTAAATATGCATATGCTATAAACACATTTTTATTACTTTTATATTAAAATTTTTTAAGATATTTTAAAATGAAGAAAATGTATTTTATATTTACTCACACATTTACTGTTTCTTGTGCTTTACCAACTTTCATTTTATAAAGCTAAATTTCCATCTGGTATTGTTTCTTTTTCCTCAAAGAACTGCCTTTAACATTTCTTGTACAGTGATGAATTCTCTGGGGTTTTTTTGGTCTAAAAATGTCTTTATTTCTGCCTACATTAAAAAAAAAATTCATTAGGCATAGAAGTCTAGGTTGACAGATTTTTTTCTTTTAGTACTTTAAACATGTTGTCCCATTGTCTTCTGGTCTGCATAACTTCTGACAAGATGTTTGCTTACATGATTATTTTTGTTCTTCTATACATGATGTATCTGTTTACTGTAGTTAGTTTTAAAATTTTCTCATTGTTGCTGGTCTTCAACAATTTAATTATAATGTACCTTGGTATAGTTTTTGCCTTGGGGTTCTTTGGTACTCTGATTTATGGATTTGGGGTTTTATCAAATTTGGAAATCTTTCAGCTATTATCTTCTTCAGATATTTTATCCTCCCCCTCTTTATTATATGCCTACAATTATATGTATATTAGACAATTTATCCACAAGCCACTGAGGCTTTGTTAATTGTTTTCATGTTTTTCCTTCATTTGGAATAGTTTCAGTTGCTATGTCTTCTATTTGGCTCATCTTTTTTGCTGCAGTATCTCATTTGTTATTTATATCTTTCATGACAGTTGTATTTTTCATCTCTAGAGCTTATTTTTAGACTCCTTTAAATTCTTTCATGTTTCCCCTCATTGTATCTCCTTCATTCTTGAGCATTTGTAGCATATTTAAGTAGTAGTTTTTATATGTTCATCTCCTAATTTCATCATTTTGTCACTTCTGCCTTTAGGTTCTGTTAGGGTGGGTCTAGAGTAGAATGCAGTCCAACATTAACTTCATTTGTGTTCTAAGACAATCACCTTATGAGAACTCTTTAAGTGTCTTTTTACTCTGGTTGGAGGAAACACAAACTATTTCCATCCTTGTTCTAGCTGCAAGAATGTTTTAGCTTATTACTTTATAGAGGGTTTTTTGTTTGTTTGTTTGTTTGTTTTCCACTCAGCCTTGTGGAGTTCCACTCCACACACATGCCAGTCCGTACTCAGACACGTATCTGGGCACACTCTGCAGATCTCTGCGTCTCTCTCTCTCTCTCTCTGCAGCAACCTCCTCTCTGGTGTCTTGCCCTACTGATTCTAGCTCTCAGCTTCTGTGAACCCCAGTCTCCTTCTCCTCAATTCAATGAGTCTGCTGTGTTCTATTTGGGTTGAATCGTCCCATATTAAGGACTGGAAAATGCCTCAGGCAGTGTGCTGGGATAGTCCCATAGCTTACTTTGTTTCCATTCTCTCAAGGATCACAACCATGTGCTTCCTGTGTCCAATATCTAAAAATTGTTCTTTTATTTATTTTGTCTAGTTATGACAAGGGGGCAATTCTTGTAGTAGTTAATTTGTCACTGTCAGAAATGGAAAACTTATCTTGTAATTTTCCTGTCTCATAAAGTTCCTGTATAGTTTTGGTATCAAAGTCATGCAGATCTCATAAAGTGATTTTGATGGTATTCTATTTTCTCTGTAAAAGTTTGCACAATATTGCAGTATTGAGGTTATTTCTTCCCTAAATGTTTGAATGCATTCACTAATATAGCCACATGGGCCTGGAGTTTTCTTCATGGGAAGGTTTGAATTACTGATTCAATTTCTTTATCAGTAATAGGTTTATTAAGATTTTCTTTTTCTCCTTGTATCAAATTTAGTAAATTTTGTTGTTAAAGAAATTCTTCTATTTAATCTATATTTTTTAATTTATTGGCATAAAGTTGCTCAAAATATTCTCTTATTTTTATTTTTTGTAAGATGACCCTCTATTCTTTCAATCTGATATTGAAAATTTGTGCTTCCTTTCTTTCTCTTAATTAGGCTTGCTAGAGATTTATTCATTTTATTAGTCTTTTCCAGTAATTAATTTTTGTCATTGTTCTGCTTTATATGTGTATGTGTGTGTAACATATGTATCTTTATTTTTATTCAAAATAATTTTTCTACCTTTGACTTTTCTATCTTTTTGATATTGATATTTAGATCATTGGTTTTCAATATTTATTATTTCTTTATGCATTTAAGGCTAAATCTTGCCCTATATGTACTTCTTAAGCTGATCCCATAGGTGTTGATATGTCATATTTTCATTATAATTCAGTTCCCAATATATTCTAATTTTATTATGATATATTATTTAACCTGCCTTAATTGAGAAATGTAATGCTTGATTTCTAAACATTTAGGGAATGTTCTAATTATTATTTTGCTAATGGTTCCTAACTTAATTGAACTCTGGTCAAAGAACATATTCTGAAAACTATTTTAACACTATACTATTTGCTGAACATTTGAGCAGTTTTGGTTAAAGTTTCAGGTAAACTTGGCTGAAGTGTGCATTCTGTATTTGTTGGCTACGTTTGTATTTGTTATCTGTGTTATTTAGTTCAAAATATTAATTTAATTTTCAGTTATTGATCACTCTCCTGATTTGTGGCTTTGGAAATTTCGTAAGTATTAATAGTTTTTAAATATTCGTCACTTATCTCTTAAAATATTGTTTCTTTTCCATTCTCTCTCACCTCTCATTTTGGGAACCCAACTGCAGGTATGTTAGAACTTCACACCTTGTTCCCTGTATCTCCAGAACTCTTTCATGCAGGTTTCTTTTAATCTTTCTTGATCTTCCTAATTTAATCAGAATATTTTCTACTGTCTCATCTTTTAGCTCACTTGTCCGTCCTTCAGCTATACTTGATCTGTGATTTTACCCATCTACTGATTTCTTAATTCTAATAATTTTATTTTTAATCCTAGAATTTTTACTATTTTTAAAATAGGTTTTTTCTTATAGGTTTTGAAATGTACCATCTTGTCATGTACATTACTCATTCTGTAACACTAAGTATAATAATTCCAATATCATGACCAACAATACTGTTTATATTGTCTGGTTTCTCTTAGATTTTGGTCACTTGGTTCTGTCCCCTGATGTCTCTTTCAACTTTCATTTGATTGTCTAATATTGTGTAAGAAATGCTACAGTGATCATTAGTATTCTAAATGATGTTACCTTCCTCTGCAGAGAATTTACCTTTGCTCTTAACAGCCAGGCACTTTAAACCAACTAGCGATCAAGCTCACTTCAAACTGGGGTCAGTTATATGAGTGCTGGTCAATTTCTGCTTCATTCTTAGTTTTACTGGGTAGACTTCAGAAGTCCTAACTGAAAACCCGGTATGCTTATTACAATCCCCTATCAGGTCTTGAAATTTAACTTTATCTCCTTAGCATCAAGAGACTGCCAAAAGATACAGTCAACTGCTTATCTTCTTAGTTGCTACTTTCTGTTAAGTTTCTCATCCTCTGGGCTACTGCTTACAAACTGGTAAAGATAGCAAGGTGAAAAGTTATGGCAAATACTCAGCCCCTTCCCTCTACATTTTCCTCTTTGCCATCATTTTGATCTTTAGGTCCTGGTTTCCTTGGTAGCTCTTCAATACCTCCCCTAAATATATTTATTACATTTTATTAATTCAGCTTTTCTAGTTCTCTATGGGAGCTTTGGTTTAATTCAGGCTTGTCCATCAGAGCCAGAAGCCAAATCTCTTTTTTTCTTTTCTCATGTATTTTGTTTTTACTCATTGAAGATATGTGATTTTTTTTCTTATCCTTGGAATTAGGAATTTCACAAGGAGTATGTTCTTTTCCATTAATCCTGCTTAGAACTTGTTAGCTTTTAAAATCAGATATCCATAATTCTTTCTTTAGCACATTCATTCATTCAATAAATATATCAATCATGTCCAGCAATTTCACTTCTAGGTATATGCCCAAAAGAATTAAAAATAGGGACTCAAACAGATATTTTACACCCATGTACATAGAAGCTTTATTCATAATAGCCAAAAGGTGGAAATGATGAGATATTAGCCTTAAAAAAGAAGGAAATTCTGACATATGATACAGCATAGATGAACCTTGAGGACATTATGTTAAGTGAAATAAGTTACATACAAAAGGACAAATGTGCTATGATTCCACTTATATGAGTACCTACAGCAGTCAGAATTCACAGATTGAGAGAAGAATTAAGGCTGCCAGGTGCTGGGGAGGGGAATGAGGAGTTCATGTTTAAAGGGGACAGAATTTCAACTTGGGAAGATGAAAAAGTTCTGGAGGTGGATGGTGGTGAAGGTTGTACAACACCATGAAAGTACCTAATGTCACTGAATTTATGCTTAAAAATGGTTATCAAGGTAAATTTTATGTTATAGATATTTTACCACAATAAAAATACATGTATACCAGGATCTTACTGGGGAACAGGCAGCACACTTGAGCTGGTGATCGAGGAAATTTAATAAGGGAGCATGTACAAAGGTGGGACAAGGTAAGAATGCTCAGGATGGCAAGGAACACAGTCTGGGGAGGGTTAAGAGCCATTAGCACAGAACGGTTACCAGAACCTGAAGAGAGCTGATGGAGAGGGTGCCCTGGCAGTAGCTGTGGCTTCTTGACCAACTTCCCTCTGACCCACGGTTGCCCTCCCCACGCCTTGGCAGAATCCAACAGGACTCAGGAAGGAAAAAAGGCCCATATATGTATTTCCTCCAGGTCAGCCTCCTGAGAAAGAGAAAAGGTGGGTAAATGTGGAGAGCACACCTGGTGGATGATGAGAAGAAACCCAGCAGAACAGATAGTTCCTGAGCACTTCTTCTGTGCCAGCCATTGCTCCAGGTGCTTAGGTCATAGCTGTAAATGAAACAAAGACCCCTCCTTATGGAAGACCCCTTCCACCTAACACTCAGAAACTAACTTCTATGACTTATGTAAGAATTACTGTGTTATCGTCTTTAGTCTGATCTTTGTTGTTTTTCTGGAACTCCTATTATTCTCATATTTGGGTTTTGGATGCATATTCCAAATTACCTGTTCCTTTTGTTAATATTTCCATCTCTGGCTTTTTGTTAGGTCTTGAGAAATTTCTTTCATTTCATCTTCTAGTCCAGAAGTTAGCAAAATTTTCTGCAAAGGGCCAGTTGGCAAATGTTCTAGGCTTTGTGGGCTATGTAGTCTGTCCCAACTACTCAATTCTGCTGTTACAATGTAAAGGCAGATACAAACATATGCAAAGGGATGGGCATGGTGGTATTCCCATAAAACTTTATTTACAAAAACAAACAGTGGGCTAGATTTGGCCTGTGGTCCTTAGTTTGTGACCCCCAATTTAGGCCATTAAGTTGGTCCTAACCATGATTTATTCTAACCTTCAATTCATCTATTCAGTCATCTAATTTTAAAAAATCATATTTTGTTAAATTGTTGTTTTCCAGAAGGTCTGCTTATGTAATTTAATCTCTTCAATTGTTCTTTGATATTTTATCCAGCACCTTGTGTCCCTAAAGCCCACCAGTTTGGGTGCTCAGTTTCTTTCTCATGCTGGGTGCAGGTCCTTTGGGAATGTCGTTATTTTCCTTTGGCAATTCGTGGCTGCATTGATTCTTCGTTCTGGGGGTATATTTCATGGTCGAAATTCAACAACTCTCTTCTGATTGGCAGCAAGTGACAAGGCATCAGCTCCCTATCTGGGAACGAAGCACAAGGGCAGGGTTCTCTCCTCCCAGCCTTCTTGGGCTCCAAGGTTGGAGTTTCTGGGGCAGAAGCCCTTCTGCCCTCCACTTACCTGTGCCCCAGCCCTTTATGGATATGTACCCCAGCAGGTCTCATGAGATGACACATCAGGCTGGAGCTCCTCCTTCCTCTAAAGAATATGTGCTGTCCAGTCCTCACCCCAGGGTCCCTCTGCCAGGTTCTCACCAGCCCAGAAGTCACCATGTTCTACACAATTTCTCACAGCCAAGACCACCAATGTATGCCACCTCGGTTTCCCCCTCCAGGCTCCACATACCTGCCAACCCGGAAGCTTCAGGTATGGCCTTCTGCAGCTGGATGTCAGCTGGGATGGAGGAAGGGCAGTAAGAGGTGATTTTAGGCTGCCATCATTTACTGTCAACATTAACACCAGAGCTTCAATCTGTCTAAGCATTGTGAGTTTTCACCTGGCAGCAGCCAAAGCTTTTCAGAGTCAAAGTTTTTGGTCATCAGCATGAATAAACAAGGACACGGGGTGAATGTGGTTCACACAGAAGAATCCAGGTCCAGACAGCAAACATGGATCCCCGGGCAGCCTGAAGGCAAGATTGGCATGGAGAGTGACTCTGGAGAAAGAACATCTCTGGGCAGAGTCTGCATCTCAGACAGTTGGTTTGCCTACCACACCATGTGATGGGCTTCAGGCCAAGTGTCTGCCATGCTCCTTCCATGACAGGAGCATGACCCAGAGCAGGTCCATAGGGTTGTGGTGTGAGGGCTGGAAGGGACCATTGGGACCATCAGCCACATCACCCCCAGTCCTCTGGTGCTTCTCTCTTCCAGCCTCTCCTCCCTCTAAACACACACATCTCTAGAGCATCTTCAACCACCATGGGGTGGCCAGCATCGACCCTTAGCTTCTGCCCATTTAGAAATACATCATGCACACAGGATCAATGGTGCTGCTGAAATAACAAAGAACATGGCAGCAAAATTATCACTGGTTCACATTATCTTTAAAGAGTGAGAGATGTCCACATTCCTGACATGGGTGTTTATGCAGGAAGACATTAAAACATTAAATATGACTTTATTTTTGACCGCAGACCCGATCCCCTATTCAATATCAATATGCCAGCATTAGTATTATTTTATGAAAACAATAATTCACAGTTTGTTGAAAGAGAATAACAGTATTGATTGAACAGTGCATTTTATTTTCCATAAAATTTTTATGGAGCATGACAAGCTGTGTGCTGGCTCTGATCTCTTCTGCACATTAACGTACAAAGTTTTTGCAGATAGAGAAATTATGAGAGCTGTGTTAATAAAATCAGCTCTGATGGTCTAGGAGCAAAAAGTAAACATTTCCTCACTGCAGTTTTGCTCCAAGCTTATTAGTTTTTGAGGTTTGTGAACTGACCTAAAAAGAAAACAGAAATCTCTCCTTAGTGAGCAGAAGGAAATGTGTTAGCAACCGCCAGAAACTCTTTCTCAAAGGCTTCTTAATAGCATTGCAAATGCACATTTCAGAAGCAATTGAGCGTGAGCAAAGACATGGGCTGATTCAGACAGACAACAGCATGTCTCCCTACCCTGAGACAATATCTGTCTTCATATAAGAGTATTTCTAACATTGCTTGGAGTAGCTTTGTCCTTGGAAATACTTCTCTGAGGATCTCTAAAACCACTGCATTTATCTAATTTCATTAATTTCCACTCAGAAGTTGTTATTCCAACTGGTCCATTGGCAATTTGAGGGTGGAGTTATTTGGGTGATCTTTCTCAAGTCTCCAAGTTCTATTTTGTGTACTATAAGGATTCACTACTGGCCATAGACATGATGTGTTTTAATAGCTCTCTCTCAAAAAAACAAAAACAAAGAGTTACCATGTCAAAGTCTTGGTCTGACTGTGGTATACAGAGATACGCCCAAACAAGGGTATTTATGATTAACATCTGGAGTAGGATCATGGGTTTAATAGCCTCTTTAGCTGGCCACCTTCACTCTGCCACAAATATGTATGGCAAGTGCAAGCACACACGTGCACGCATGTGTGTGTGTGTGTGTGTGTTTTCCAAAAACAGCCAACTCTATGACAGCAACTTGGTGTGCAATAACTCAATCCAATTCTGTAACTAACTACATGGAGTTACTACAGACCTTACAGGTTAAGAGCTTAAGGCTTCCCCTTCTTCAGATGCTAGCTGGAAATTGGATCCCCAGGTTACCTGCCTTTCTGCCTAGCAGACTACAAATTTGGGGATTACCACAATCCCTCCTCAGGCTCAACAACTTGTTAGAACAAATCCCACAATTCAGGAAATCACTGTCTTTACTCTTACAGTTTTGTAAAGGATATAACTCAGCAACAGCCAATGTTAGAGATACAAAATATGATGGAGGGTGGCCATGGAGCTTCCATGTCCTCTCTGGGCAAGTCACCAGCACTTCAATGTGTTCATCAGTTAGAAGTCTCTGAACTCCAGTTAGGATTTTTGAACTGAGGTTTCATTATATAAACATGATTGATTAAGTCATTGGCCATTGGTCATTGATCTTAATCTCCAGCTCCTCTACCCCTGGGGTAGGGCTGAAAATTCTAATGTTCTAATCACTTGGTTGATTTTCCTGGTGACCAGTTCTCATCCTGAAGCTATCTAGGGGCTCATCTCATTAGCATACAAAAGACACTCATCACTCAGGAAATTCCAAGGGTTTTAGGATCTCTTTGTCAGGAACAGGAGACAAAGACCAAATATATCTATATTAAACCACAATCTTCCAACATGTTAGGAGGAGGAGCAGGGAAAGGCAGGCATCCATCTCAGCAATACAGAAACCTGTATTTTATTTCCCTGAGTATAGTATTATAGAACATACATGCACACCCAGGCATTAGTGCTCTGATGGACAAAGGGAGAAAATGTGTCTTCTTATCATTAGATTAAATCAGGGAGAGAGAGATTTTTATGAGCTCATGATCTGAGCCTACTCTTGTCAAGGAAGCCATCAGTCTTCCAGTATCTTTCATTCTCTCTCCCCTATATTGTAATTAATCAAAAATGAACTGTAAACTGACTCCATTTTTTTTTCACAGAGCTCCCAGAATAACAAATTCACTCAGCTTTTTCTGATTATTAAATTATGGCATTAAAGAGATTGGCCTCAAACATCTGCAGAGCCAGTTATACTGGACAGTGTGGAGAAGTCCCATAAATCACTTTCCAAGCTGTAACCCACTCACAGGGCGAGACGGAAAGGCTTTCACAAGATGGACAAAAATTCTCAGCACGTAGGAGATGAGAAATCCCATAGCACCTTGAAGCTATAGTCTCAGTACTACAGGGACTTGGCATGACCCAAGCTGACCATCAGGAGACCTCTCCAGCTGGAAGTCAACTGCTATGTATACTCTAAGACCCACTTCCAAGGACTCATCCACTGTGAAGCCTGTCCTAAATCCCTTGGCTGAGGCTGGATGTCTACCCTCCTCTTTGTCCTTCTCATTCTCTTTCTCTTTATAAAGGCCAGCTCTGTGTGGGTATTACCTTTGTTCAGCCCCTCTGGACTGTGAGCCCCTTAGGCACAGGGTATCACTCATTTATTGTGCACATTGAATGCTGGTAGTAAAATTGAGGATGTGGAAGAACACAGGGACATTTGGAAACAGGTGGAACTCTTTTCATCACCATTCTTTACCATCTCTTTTGATTGCCAACACAGATGACGCTGCTCTGCAATACAGATTGACTCCCGAAACAGGTCAAGGATATTAACATTCTATTGGAAATTTACAAGTGGGTACAAAATACCAAAAATAATCGGTTTGGGGAAAACATGGGTTTGAAAAACAAACTTAATCTAAAAATCAAAACAATGTTGACTCAGAAGAATGAATTTATTTTGGAAGCCAGCAATTTCAGATTTAATTCTGCTGATATGTCACTTTTCTCCCCCCTTCTCTTTTCCACAGTGCTTTGTCGTAAAAAAGTCTCAGAGCTGCCTGGGCTTTGATTTATCTTGCATGGCAGAAGACCCCTATACTTTCAAATACAGATCTCCTAGCTAACTCTTACTTCAAGTGCAATTAGAAGGACTTGAACATCCCATTTGAAATTTCATCCTCATACTTCAAAGAAATTAGTTTGATGAGTGATTGCAAAAGAGTGAAGCTAATAACAAAACTAATTAATGCTGGAAAATACTTCATAGGCACAGAAATTGCTCAAGTGCCTTCTTTATATTTAAAGAAAACCTAGAACCCCTGAGTCAGAAAGAGAATAAACCAGGAGGCCAAATCCCAACTCCCAACAGTTTGCCCACTGCAGCATAATTAAGAGATGCCTCCTGACACCTCTCTGCTTGAACCAGCATTTGTAAACAGTGAGGCCATTTAACCAAATTCACATAATTGCTACAGAAAACATGGCCCAGACTTCTAAATATCACCAGCACTCAGGAGAGAATAACAATTAAGAATGATGGGGCTTCCCTGGTGGCACAGTGGTTGAGAATCTACCTGCTAATGCAAGGGACACGGGTTCGAGCCCTGGTCTGGGAGGATCCCACAAGCTGCGAAGCAACTAAGCCCGTGAGCCACAACTACTGGGCCTGCGCGTCTGGAGCCTGTGCTCCGCAACTAGAGAGGCTGCGACGGTGAGAGGCCCGCGCACCCTGATGAAGAGTGGCCCCTGCTTGCCACAACTAGAGAAAGCCCTCACACAGAAACGAAGACCCAACACAGCAAAAATAAATAAATTAATTAATAAACTCCTAACCCAACATCTTCTAAAAAAAAAAAAAAGAATAATGAAAGCTTGTGTGATGCGTATGGAGTGGAAGAGGTTCTTCATCTCCATATCTCATTCTTAAACTTACTCTACAAAACTTGACAAGGCTTTTCAAGGTGGAATTCAAGATCGTGTTGCTGAGGAATATGTGAATTGATTATTTCTATTCTACTAACCTATGCCACATGATTCCAGCAGCGTGGGATGCCCGAGCACAGAAGTACTTGCAGCATGAACTCCCACTGTGTCCATTCCCAGCAGCAATCTCAGAGGAACAGTTTATTCTCATGCACTAAAGAAGTCTCAAGACTTCTTAATCTGTCCTTACTACAGACACCAGTCATCTCCAATTCCTTGTAAAATGTTCTAGTCCCCTGAATCCCTGATATTTTGTTAAACTGTTCTCCACATTTAAAGTCATGGTCACTCACTCTGATTGACCCAAGTCTGTCTCCTGGTCCACTTCTTGATTTTATCCTTCATAGATAATCCCATCCAATCCAATTGTTTCTGTGTCCCTTGCCTTCTGTTATGGACTGAATTCTGTCCCCACCCCCTCCAGTTCATATGTTGAAGCCCTAAGCCCCAACGTGACTGTATTTTGAAAGATGGCCTTTAGGGATGTAATTAAGGTTAAATGAGGTCATAAGGTGGGGCCCTAACCTGAAAGAATGGGTGTTCTTATAAAAAGAAAAAAACACCAGAGATCTCTCTCTCTCTGCACATGCACCGAGGAGAGGCCATGTGAGGACACTGCAAGTAGCTGGCCATTTACAATCCAGGAAGAGAACCCTCACAAGAAACCAGCACTAACAGCACTTGATCTGGATTCTGGCCTCCAGAATTGTGAGACAATAAAATTCTGCTATTATAACCCCCAGTTGTGATCTTGCCATGGCAGCCCAGCTGACCAGGACACCTTCTTTATATTCTCTAACCATTCTCAGCTTCTTCTGTCCAATGTCACCCTTTATGCACTATTTTCATCACTACTTCTCAAAACTTCCTCTATGGTCAAAACGTCTTCCTTCTTCCGCCTCCTGTATTCAATGTGCCTAGAGTTCTCACCAGAACCTCTGGTCTACTTACCATCTCCAACTCCTCCCAACTCAACTTCCTCTCCTTCCTCACTTTTCTCCTTCTTTGCAGATTTGTCAGCCCACTATTTCATTAACAGTCTCACCAATGCCCTAAATTCTCTCATCTTTGGCCAAGAGAGCCCCTTCTTTTTGTTCCTGTGTCCTTTTGGCATGACCCATGGGTTTTTGAAAGCTTCCTTGCCTTCAAGCACAAGGTGTCCCAGACGCGTAAGAACATTTTCTACTTCAGACCTGGAAATACTCCTTTCTGTAATAATCTCTGTTCCTTTTAGGGGGAAGTGGTATTTAGCAACCACAATCTAGACGGCAGGATGTTTATTACTTTTGGGTCATCATTGCTTTTAAGGTTTTCAGTGGATAGAGTCAGAAAATACATATTTTTGGAAAGAAGAAAAAGAATATGATTTACACCAATACTTCCTATTCAGATTGAAACCATTGATTTCTAACGTGTTAAATGTCCTCCCTTCCCATCTCCACCCACTCTCCTTGGTAGCACCCTATTTTATTTCTGCAAACCTTCTGAAGAGACTGTTTGTACTTTTACTAAGTCAATTTATTCACACACTTGCATATTTACTCCTCCATCCACTCAGATCTAATTTGCCTTCCACCACACAGCAAGACTGTTTTTGTTATGATAACCATGCCCCTCAATCCAATGGACCTCTTCCAATTTTCACCTTTTTAAAGCAGTATTTGTTTCTATAGACCCTCTTGTCTTTCTAAAACATTCTTCTGTTAATCAAGCCTCTTTTTCTTTCTGTCCCTGTAAAATTCTTCTATGTTTCCTCTAATTTGCCATGAAATGTTGGTGGCACCCAAGGTTTGAGTCTATGGTCCTGCTCTCTCTCACCAATTCCTCTCTCCAGTAGAGCTCAGACATGCCCACAGCTTCAATGCCTCCAAACTTATCTGTTGTCCAGATCTCTCCTTTTCACCCCATGCACATAGGTCTCTCTATTAGTGACTCTGCATAGATGCCACAAAGACATTTCAAACCTACCATGTCCAAAAGTAGCTTGATTCTCTACTCCATCCCCACCCGACCAATAGCACTGATCCTTTTCTGAGTGAATGCTGTCATTTTCTCTCCTGCTGCCCAAACCTGCTTCAGGTTGGTGACTAAAAGACCTGGCTTTGGAGTCACTTTCATGCCTTTGAATATGAGCTCTATCACTTACTAGCTGTGTCTCATGGTCTTCATTTCTAAAATGTGGGTAAAAATTGACCTTACCTCATAGGGTTCTTGTGAAGATTAAATGACTTGACACAGGTTATATGCTTAGCATGAAGTCTGGCATGGCCATCACACATGTTGGTGGCTTTGGCACCTCTCCTTCACCCTTTAGCTACCAAATCTAGCTATCAGAACAGATATTTCTTACAACAATGGATTGGACACCTCATTTGTGTCTATGCAGCATTCTTTCCCATATCCCTTCCTTCTCCTTCTTATGGCGTGCTTATTCCAAGGGTCTCCTGTACTAAAGACCATGTCACAGAGGTGAAAGATGGCCTAGCAGAACTCATCAGATACTGACAAGGGAATTTGCTAGAACTATCAGGAATTAGATGATTTCCATTGTTTTTATTGTGGTTCTGAGTTCATAAACTCTAAGTCTGATATGAGTCTCAAGCAGCCAGTTGTCACTGTATGCCATGAAAATAGAATGATTCTGACAGATAATAAAACCAACACAGGGCAAATCTAAAAGAAATAAAAATAGAGAAAGGAAAAGAAATAGAAAGAAAGGCAGAGAGACATAGAAGAGAGAGAGAGAGAGAAAAGAGAAGAGAGAGAAAGTGTTAATGGTGTTACTTGAATTCCTGATCCTTCCTATGCCTGAAGCAAAATATTTTCCTGATTTTCCTAGTTGTATAAGTCACAACATTCCCATTTTTCTTGTTTAACCTACTCTGAGTTAGGTTTCTGAAACATGCAACCAAGATTTCTCCCTAACACAGAAATTTGTTCAAGAAAAGACTCAAGACATCTTGTAAGATATATAAAATATAGTGACAAATCATAAATTCAAATTCAGAATAAAAAGAGAACAATGTGATGAAGATTATAAAAGTATATAGCAATGAATATAAAATAGTAATGTCTAAATTACCTCAACACTTGGAATAGGTAAGACATACCTTTTGGTTCTAACGTTTTTCCCTCAATTGACTCATAAAGCGAACCCTGAAAGCTACACAATTCATAACATACACAAGATTCTAAGCAGATAAAATGCTTAGGAGAAGCACATCAACTCTTGGTCCTGAGACCAGACAGAAAAGCCAGGAGTCATAACTATTTCCCTCCATATGCTCTATGTCCTAGATAAATGAGAATGGAACCAACGTATCCATGCTTTTCAAAAAAGAGCCCATTATTTCCCCTCTGTGGCTGTAGCAGATTCTGTTGAACTCCGCTTCCCCCATGTCCTTAACCCTGGGTCTACCTGCAGTAGTAGTTCTCCCCTCAGATGCCTGCATCTCTCCTCATCTTTGTCTTCTGGCTTCCTCTATACCCTGAGAGCTTCTCCATCTGCATGCAGGTATGGCCCAGAAATGAAGAGTCATTAGTGTTCCCTCCCCCAGGGCAACCTTCCAAGGGTGGCAGATGAGAGCTAGTGAATGGGTGCTCAGTTCCCCAACTTGGGGTAGGTGACAATTCTGAAGCACGTGCACATGGTTCCTCCAAGTGACCCCTGCAGGACTGAACATCAACTTCCCACAGGAGTAGCCCACGTGTTTGTGTATCTTCTACTGGGCTTTCTCTTTCCTCTTTCACTATTCCTATAGTCTCACTTGAGCTTCCTGGGACAACCTCACAAATAAAATCCTTGCACTAACGTCCTTGTCTCAGGGTTTGGAAACCCAAACAAAGACAGTCACTGATTGTTCCTCCAAAATGTGCAGAGTAGTCTCTGCTCTCTGCCACAGAAGCTCAGACAGAGGGTGCTCTCCCCATGATGGACTATCCATAGCTCCTTCTGAAACAAAGTGGGGTTTGCCATCCAACTCCAGTCCCTCTGTTATGACTTCTTAAGAAAGTCCTTAGATGGAAAGTCCTGGTTTCTTTATAATCTAAACAGAAATTATGGATCTCTCCATATTAATCTTTTTTTTTTAAATTTTATGATGCTTTGACATCTTAGGAGCCTTGTTAATCCTGGAAGGACTGCCCTTCTCAGGGTCATCTAATTCCTAGAGATAGCAAAATCTTGCCTGCAAGCTCATTTTTCACAAACAAACCAATCAATCCAGAGCCCACCCCTCCAACAACACCCTTTATCTAATTCTCATACACCAAGCCCCTACCCTAAATCACTTCAGGGCCAGGTACCAGACAACTAAACAACTATATAGCCCAGAGCCCTTGAGATAATTCAAACTATCATATCCTAAGCTTGCTCAAAATTGCATACCCTGCTTCACCCCATTTCTTCCTGTGAAAACTGCAATAAAAGCTCTGGGCCATGCACTGCCCTCACTCCTTCTGCCACCTGCCCTGCCATGGTGCTTTCCCATATGGCTCTACATGACATGGTGTGCCCCCTACTCTTGGGAATTGTTAGTAATAAATTCTTCTTACAAAGGCAGTTATCTCCATGTCTGTCATCTTACACCTGATTAAAACAAATTCTCGGTACAATCCAAACAGCCTCCTCTTCCTGCTTCTCCTTAAACCCAAAACCTACTGGTACCTGGGCCCTCTGCACCTTTTCAAGGCACCAAATATTAACAAGATGTGTAGTGAGATCACTCTTCTGAGCCTGGGCTTCCTTAACTGCAAAGAGTTGTCAAAAGATCTAAGAGAGAAATAAGAGAATGCCTGGGACAGATTAGATGCTCTAGATTATTGGGTTTTATTTTTCATCTTATTATTACCTTGGGGACAAAGTCTAGGTTTAGATGGCCTTGTGGTAGAGTCTGATAAAATCATGAACTCCAAGAGTAATCAGTAATTTAATGGGTCTTGAATTTATGACTGAATGAATGAATCTGTTGCTTTCCTGGTTCCTGTGAAAAATATCTTCTTGTTAAGTTTTTTCTTCTGCCTCAGTTTTTGGATTCTGATTTCATGCATTCAATTCAAAGGACTAAGATGATAAGTACACTGCCAATTATTCAGTTCCTCTGACAGTTTATATGGCAATGATTCATTATTTCATTCATCTGAAAATAAGTGCACAAGTATACAAAAATGACCAGCAGATGAAAAGGCAGAAAGAATTACTGTAAAGCATGCCACCTAAGGCACACACACCACCACCTCTCCTGCCTTTTCTTCCTATGATGTTAATCTTACATAAGTGCTTATTACCACATGAAACACATTTGAGATTATTTCAATTAATTATGTTTGCTACATAGTTTCAAAAGATTATTCTACCATTTGCCAGCAATTAAACAGGCTTTCATGTTAAGTATGCCACTTGAGGGTATGTCGAATAGGACTGTGGATATGGTAATTGAAATTAAACTTCCACTTGGAAGAAGTCTGTCCTTTGGAAGTTAAGTATCTTTGAGGTGGTGATTTAAAAGAGTAGGAAAAGCATGAATAATACTATGAATTATTTAATAGGGTGACCAGAGATTTCCTAAGCTTCAAACCCATTTCTCCTTCTTAGAATAAAAAAGTATTTTCCACTTTGCAAAAATAGTCCTACCAAGGAGAACCAGAGTTAGTTATAGGTATTTGCTGTCAACAAAGACTGATTGAGTGCACCATGGGTTATGGTAGTGTGTTGGTTCAGTAGAAGATACAAGGTAATGGCTTCAACTGGGGAAGAGATATTTAGACACTGAGAATATGGCAAAGGATGGGCTTGGGCCAATCAGGACACACTCAGGCCTTAACACTGGAGCAGTTTTCTAGAGACATACTTTTGTGCAAGGATTAAGCCTGGATTAGCTGGATGCTGGGGAGGTCCACACATGGCATACCTTCATTACCATTCAATTCAAAATATAATTTTAAGAGTAATTTCCTCTTGAGCTATGGATTATTTAGAGATGAACAGTTTAATTTCTAGGCAGTAGGGGATTTTCTGCTGATTGCCAGCTTAAATCCATTGTGGTCAGAGAATATATTCTGAATTATTTTAATAATTTTAATCCTATGAGATTTTTTGCTGCATCTTTATGGGGCACCATATGGTCAATCTTGGTAAATGATCCCATGCATTTGAAAAAGAAATGTGCATTCTCTTGTTGGCTGCAATGTTTTCTATATATCAATTGGATCTTGTATTAGTTGTCCTGTATGGACATATTTTCTTCCTGATTTTTTATTTTCCCATTTTATTCATTATTGAGTTTGTCAAAATGTCCACATTGGTTATATGTTAATCTTCCTTCTTGTAGTTCAGTCTATTGTAAATTTATATATTCTGAGGTTTTGGGTACTTACATATTTAAGTTTGTGATATCTTCCAGCTTGATTAATCCCTTTAAAATTAAGAAATGTCTAAATATCTAGTGATGCTAATTGTCTTACAGTTTACTTTGTATAATGTTAGGTGCAGCTCTCTCAGGTTTCTTTGGTTCAAGTTTACAATGGGTAGCTTTTTCTTTATACATTTACTTTCAATCTTTATGAGTCCTCATGTTTTAAGTATATCTCTCTTGTAAGCATATATCAGCTTTTTTTAAACAGGTTTTTTGAATTTTATTTTACTTATTTCTTATGCAGCAGGTTCTTACTAGTTATCTATTTTATACATATTAGTGTATATATGTCAATCCCAATCTACAGTTTGATAATCATTATCTTCACCTTGCTTGAGGTATTGAGTCCATTTATATATTGCATAGTGACTAATACATTTGGCTTATATCTGCCACCTTACAACTTATTTACAATTTGATTCAGTTGTTTAATATTCCTTGTTTTTGCTTTCTTGTGTTACTAAAGATTAGTCAAATATTTTATTAATTCTCCCTTCTTTCCCCCTAAAATTTTGCCAGCTAATGGATAATGAATAAAATAAAGTAAATAAAGATTCTTGGAATAATACTTAGAGGGGAATGTCTAGCCTTAAATACAAATATTAAAAGAGAAGAAAGGTTGAAACTCAAGATCTAAATTTGCATCTGAAAAAAAGATTTAGAAAAGAAGATCAAAGGAAAACCACCAAGAAAGTAGAAGAAAGGAAATTTTTAAAGATAAGAGCTGAATTGCTTTTTCCGTTTCAGAAAATCTTGGAGCTCACTTCTTTTCAACTCCAACTCCAAAACTATCTAGCTGTCCACAGCCATGTGGCTGACAGTGTATTGGTGCTCCGGCCGGGTCTCAGGCCTGTGTCTCTGAGGTGGGACAACTGAGTTCAGGACATTGGTCCACCAGAGAAGTCCTAGCTCCATGTAATATCAAACGGCAAAAACTCTCCCAGAGATCTCCATCTCAACCCTAAGACCCAGCTACACTTAACAACCAACAAGATGCAATGCTGGACACCATATGTCAAACAACTAACAAGACAGGAACACAAACCCACCCATTAGCACAGAGGCTGCCTAAAATCATAATAAGTTCACAGACACTCCAAACACACCACTGGAGTCTGTCCTGTACACCAAAAAGACAAGATCCAGTCTCAACCACTAGAACACAGGCACTAGACCCCACCACCAGGAAGTCTACACAACCCACTGAAACAAACTTAGCCACTGGGGACAGACACCAAAAACAACGGGAACTACAAACCTGCAGCCTGTGAAAAGGAGCCCTCAAAGACAGTAACTTAAGCAAAATGAGAAGACAAAGAAACCCACAGCAGATGAAGTAACAAGGTAAAAACCCAGCAGACCAAACAAATGAAGAAGAAATAGGCAGTCTACCTGAAAATGAATTCAGAGTAACGATAACAAAGATGATCCAAAATCTTGGACATAGAGTGGAGAAAACACAGAAACGATTAACAAGGATCTAGAGGAACTAAAGAGAAAACAAACAATGATGAACAACATAATAAATGAAGTTAAAAATTCTCTAGAAGGGATCAATAGCAGAATAACTGAGGCAGAAGAGTGGAT
The DNA here is from genome assembly GCF_026419965.1 of Kogia breviceps. Classification (NCBI taxonomy): domain Eukaryota; kingdom Metazoa; phylum Chordata; class Mammalia; order Artiodactyla; family Physeteridae; genus Kogia; species Kogia breviceps. The sequence goes on along the minus strand of NC_081310.1, from coordinate 199,147,464 downwards.
AAGTGACCTGGAAGATAAAATAGTGGAAATAACTACTTCAGAGCAGAATAAAGAAAAAAGAATGAAAAGAACTGAGGACAGTCTCAGAGACCTCTGGGACAACATTAAATGCACCAACATTTGAATTATAGGGGTCCCAGAAAAAGAAGAGAAAAAGAAAGGGGCTGAGAAAATATTTGAAGAGATTATAGCTGAAAACTTCCCTAATATGGGAAAGGAAATAGTCAATCAAGTCCAGGAAGCGCACAGAGTCTCCCTACAGGATAAATTGAAGGAGAAACACACCAAGACAAATATTAATCAAAATATCAAAAATATAATACAAAGAAAATATATTAAAGGCAGCAAGGGAAAAACAGGAAATAACATACAAGGGAAACCCCATAAGGTTAACAACTGATCTTTCATCAGAAACTCTGCAAGCCAGAAGGGAGTGGCAGAACATATTTAAAGTGATGGAAGGGAAAAACCTCCAACCAAGATTACTCTACCCATCAAAGATCTCATTCAGATTCGACAGAGAAATTAAAACGTTTACAAACAAGCAAAAGCTAAGAGACTACAGTACCACCAAACCAGCTTTACAACAAATGCTAAAGGAACTTCTCTAGTCAGGAAACACAAGAGAAGGAAAACACCTACAATAACACACCCACCCCAAACAATTAAGAAAATGGTAATAGGAACATACATATTGATAATTACCTTAAATGTAAATGGATTAAACGCTCCAAACAAAGACACAGACTGACTGAATGGATACAAATTCATCACCCAAATATATGCTGTCTGCAAGAGACCCACTTCAGACCTAAGGACACATATGACTAAAAGTGAGGAGATGGAAAAAGATATTCCATGGAAATCAAAACAAAGCTGGAGGAGCAATTCTCATATCAGATAAAATAGAGTTTAAAATAAAGACTATTACAAGAGACAAAGGAGGGCACTACATAATGATCAAGGGATCAATCCAAGAAGAAGATATAACAATTGTAAATATTTATGCACCCAACATAGGAGCACGTCAATACATAAGGCAAATGCTAACAGCCATAAAAGGGGAAATCAACAGTAACACAAGCATAGTAGGGGACTTTAACACCCTGTTTTCACCAAGAACAGATTATCCAAAATGAAAATAAATGAGGAAACACAAGCTTTAAATGATACATTAAACAAGATGGACTTAATTGATATTTATAGGACATTCCATCCCAAAACAACAGAATACACTTTCTTCTCAAGTGATCATGGAACATTCTGCAGGATAGACCATATCTTGGGTTACAAATCAAGCCTTGATAAATTTAAGAAAATTGAAACCATATCAAGTATCTTTTCTGACCACAATGCTATGAAACTAGATAACAATTACAGGAAAAAATCTGTAAGAAATAAAAAACATATCAAGGCTAAACAACACACAACTTAATAACCAAGAGATCATTGAAGAAATCAAAGAGGAAATAAAAAGTACTTAGAAACAAATGCCAATGAAAACATGACAACCCAAAACCTATGGGATGCAGCAAAAGCTGTCCTAAGAGGGAAGTTATAGCAATGCAATCCTACCTCAAGAAACAAGAAACATCTCAAATAAACAACCCAACCTTACACCAAAAGCAATTAGAGAAAGAAGAACAAAATCCCTCCAAAATTAGCAGAAGGAAAGAAATCATAAAGATCACATCAGAAATAAATGAAAAAGAAATGAAGGAAATGATAGCAAAGATCAATAAAACTAAAAGCTGGTTCTTTAAGAAGATAAACAACATTGACAAACCATTGGCAAGACTCATCAAGAAAAAAAGGGAGAAGACTCAAATAAATAGAATTAGAAATGAAAAAGGAGAAGTAAAAACTGACACAGCAGAAATACAAAGCATCATGAGAGATTACTACAAGCAACTCTATGCCAATAAAATGGAAAACCTGGAAGAAATTGACAAATTCTTAGAAATGCACAACCTGCCAAGACTGAATCAGGAAGAAATACAAAATACAAACAGACCAATCACAAGCACTGAAATTCAAACTGTGATTTAAAATCTTCCAACAAACAAAAGCCCAGGACCAGATGGCTTCACAGGCGAATTCTATCAAACATTTAGAGAAGAGCTAACACCTATCCTTCTCAAACTCTTCCAAAACATAGCAGAGGGAGGAACACTCCCAAACTCATTCTGAGGCCACCATCACCCTGATACCAAAACCAGACAAAGATGTCACAAAGAAAGAAAACTACAGGCCAATATCACTGATGAACATAGATGCAAAAATCCTCAACAAAATACCAGCAAACAAAATCCAACAGCACATTAAAAGGATCATATACCATGATCAAGTGGGGTTTATCTCAGGAATTCAAGGATTCTTCAGTATATGCAAATCAATCACTGTGATAAACCATATTAACAAATTGAAGGAGAAAAACCATATGATCATCTCAATAGATGAAAAAAAAGCTTTTGATGAAATTCAACACCGATTTATGATTAACACCCTCTAGAAAGTAGGCATAGAGGGAACTCACCTCAATATAATAAACGCCATATACGACAAAACCACAGCCAAGGGCTTCCCTGGTGGCGCAGTGGTTGAGAATCCACCTGCTGATGCAGGGGACACGGGTTCATGCCCCGGTCTGGGAAGATCCCATATGCTGCGGAGCGGCTGGGCCCATGAGCCATGGCCACTGAGCCTGCGCGTCCAGAGCCTGTGCTCCACAATGGGAGAGGCCACAACAATGAGAGGCCCATGTACTACAAAAAAAAAAAAAAAAAAAAAAAAAAAAAAAACACGGCCAACATCATCCCAATGATGAAAGACTGAAAGCATTTCCACTAAGATCAGGAAAAAGACAAGGTTGTCCATTCTCACCACTATTATTCAACATAGGTTTTGGAATTTTAGCCACAACAATCAGAGAAGAAAAAGGAATCTAAAACAGAAAAGAAGAGGTACAGCTGTCACTGTTTGCAGATGACATGATACTACACACAGAGAATCCCAAAGTTGTTACCAGAAAACTACTAGAGCTAATCAATGAATTTGGTAAAGTAGCAAGATATAAAATTAATGCACAGAAATCCTATACACTAATGATGAAAAATCTGAAAGAGAAATTAAGGAAACACCCCCAATTACCAATGCAAAAAAAAAAAAAAAAAGAATAAAATACCTAGGAATAAACCTACCTAAGGAAACTAAAGAGCTGTATGCAGAAAACTATAAGACAATGATGAAAGAAATTAAAGATGATACAAACAGATGGAGAGGTATACCATGTTCTTGGATTGGAAGAATCATAATTGTGAAAATGACTATACTACCAAAAGCAATCTACAGATTCAATGCAAACCCTATCAAACAGCCAATGGCATTTTTCACAGAACTAGAATAAAAAATTTCACAATTTGTAAACACAAATGACCCTGAGTAGCCAACACAATTTTGAGAAAGAAAAACAAAGCTGGAGGAATCAGACTCCCGGACTTCAGACTATACTACAAAGCTACAGTAATCAAGATGGTATGGTTCTGGCACAAAAACAGAAATATAGATCAATGGAACAGGATAGAAAGCCCAGAAATATACCCATGCACATATGGTCACCTTATATTTGATAAAGGGCAAGCATATACAGTGGAGAAAATACAGCCTCTTCATTAAGTGGTGCTGTGAAAACTGGACAGCTACATGTAAAACATGAAATTAGGACACTCCCTAACACCATACAGAAAAATAAACTCAAAATGGATTAAAGACCTAAATCTAAGGTCATGCACTATTAAACTTTTAGAGGAAAATATAGTCAGAACACTCTATGACATAAGTCACAACAAGATCCTTTTGACCCACCTCCTAGAGAAATGGAAATCAAAACAAAAATAAACAAATGAGACCTAGAAACTTAAAAGCTTTTGCACAGCAAAGAAAACCATAAATAAGATGAAAAGACAACCCTCAGAATGGGAGAAAATATTTTTGAACAAAGCACATGTAAAAGGATTAATCTCCAAAATTTACAAGCAACTCCTGCAGCTCAATATCAAAAAACAAACAAATAACCCAATCCAAAAATAGGCAGAAGACCTAATTAGACAGTTCTCCAAAGATACACAGATTGCCAATAAACACATGAAAGGTTTCTCAACATCACTAATCATTAGAGAAATGCAAATCAGAACTACAATGAGGTATCATCTCACCCCAGTCAGAATGACCATCATCAAAAAAATATACAAACAATAAATGCTGGAGAGGGTTTCGAGAAAAGGGAACCCTCTTGCACTGTTGGTGGGAATGTAAATTGATACAGTCACTATGGAGAACAGTATGGAGGTTCCTTAAAAAACTAAAAATAGAATTACCATACGACCCAGCAATCTCACTACTGGGCATATACCTTGAGAAAACCATAATTCAAAAAGAGTCATGTACCACAGTGTTCATTGCAGCTCTATTTACAATAGTCAGGACATGGAAGCAACCTAAGTGTCCATCAACAGATGAATGGATAAAGAAGATGTGGCAGATATATACAATGGAATATTACTTAGCCATAAAAAGAAACGAAATTGAGTTATTTGTAGTGAGGTGGATGGACCTAGAGACTGTCATACAGAGTGAAGTAAGTCAGAAAGAGAAAAACAAATATCATATGCTAACACATATATATGGAATCTAAAAAAAGAAATGAAAAGTTCTGAAGAAACTAGGGGCAGGACTGGAATAAAGGCGCAGTGTAGAGAATGGACTTGAGGACATGGGGAGTTTGAAGGGTAACCTGGGATGAAGTGAGAGAGTGGCATGGACTTATATATACTACCCAATGTAAAATAACTAGTGGGAAGCAGCTGCATAGCACAGGGAGATCAGCTCAGTGCTTTGTGACCACCTAGAGGGGTGGGATAGGGAGGGTAGGAGGGAGACACAAGAGGGAGGAGATATGGGGATATATGTATGTATATAGTTGATTCACTTTGTTATAAAGCAGAAACTAACACACCACTGTAAAGCAATTATACTCCAATAAAGATGTTTAAAAAAAAAAGAAAGAAATACTGAGGGAAAAAAAAAAAAAGATATAGCTGAAATCAGTAAACTAGGGGAAAAACACCACAAAGTAGAGAAAAATTAATGCAGTCAAAAGTTGGTCACAAGATGTCAGAGAAAATGAAACAGTAATTCCATAAGTCCATTCATTAAAAAAAAAAAAAAAGTCTGGCAATAATTCAAAAAGTTAGAATCAACTTTTTTGGACTAGAAGTTAAATGAAAGCCTATAGCAATCACGGGAATGTTTCATCACAAAAGCAGAAAACAACAAAACAAACAAACAAAAAAACAAAACAAAGAAACACCTGAATCTCAGTAAGAATAGCAAGTTTTGTGGTATTTAGCTTACCCTAATCCCATCTCCCGCTCCTACATTCGGTGGTAATTCTGAAGAAAACAGTTCACACTGCTGGTACAGGTCCCAGTCAATATGAGAAGGAGTTGAAAAGACCTCATCCACAATGAATTGTGGTTGTTTGTTTTGACCTGTCTGGTGGCTCCCTGGAAGATTGGCCCAAAGAATTTGGCTTTGTGTCACGTTACTTGGAACTTCTACCAGTCCTGAAGTAGAAACCCACAGGACATCTGCTGAAAACATTTAGAGACAGATGTATTAGTTGCTGACTCCTGAGGCAATGAATAACAACTGGGGGAAATAATAGACATCCATAAACCTGGGAGGAAAATATGGAGCATAAGATGCTTTGGGGAATAAGCCCTTTGAAAAGCTCTAACATATCCTGGAAATCTAGAAGGCCACCCTCAGGTCCAGGGCTTGGTTCATGCTTAGAAAAGACCTGAGTGACCCTGAGATTTCACCTATGCTCTGCATAAGCAGGAAGTGAATTCAGAGGCAGGTTGTAAATTGCTTGGCTTAGTGCTAAAGGCATGCCCTAATACACAAACAACCCATCTTCAGAGACTGAGAAATTTTTTGGTGCCAGGCATTTAAGGAATCTCTATCCAATCAGTAGCTGACCACTAAGTTAATTGAAAAAAAGATTACAAAAAGATGACAAAGAATACAGACTTTACAAAACTGTTTCTTTAAAGTCACTAAACAAACAGATAAACAATTACAACTACTACAACAAACAGCAATGCAAACACTGGGGATGGGACAGAATCTGAATTTCAGACTTTCCATATTTTAATATCTAAAATGTCTGGTTTTCAATAACAACAACAACAAAAATGAGGGATCAATAGAAATTAAAAAGTATAGTCCACACATTAGAAAAAAGCAATTGATAGAAACGGTCCCTGAGTCCAGACATTGGAATTACTAGAAAAGGACTTAAATGAACTATTTAAAATATATTGAAAGAAGTAAGGGAAACCATACATAAATAACTGAAGGAATATGTGAAAATGATGTTTCACCAAATAGAAAATATCAACAGAGATAAAAATTACAGAAGAGAATTAAATGGAAATTCTGGAGTTGAAAATTATAACTGCAATAAAAATTTCACTACAGAGTCTCCACAAGTTTGAACAAATAGAATAAAGAGTGATTGAACCTGAAGATAGGTTGATTGAAATTATTGAGTCTGAGGAACCAAAAGGGAAAAATTTAAAGAAGTGAACAGGGATTTCCTTCATGATGCAATGGTTAAAAATCCACCTGCCAATACAGGGCACACAGGTTTGAGCCCTGGTCCAGGAAGATCCCACATGCCAGGGAGAAACTAAGCCTGTGCACCACAACTACTGAGCCTGCGCACCATAACTACTGAAACCCGCATGCTGCAACTACTGAAGTCCATACAACTAGAGCCCGTGCACCACAACAAGAGAAGCCACTGCAATGAGACGCCTCCACAGCACAACGAAGAGTAGCCCCAACTAGAGAAAGCCTGCATGCAGCAAGAAAGACCCAAAACAGCCAAAAAAAAAAAAAAAACAGAAGTGAACACAGCTTCAGAAAATGTGAGACACCATCAAATGTACTATTATACACGTACTAGGAGATATATAAAGGATCAAAAAAAATATTGGAAGAAATAATGTCCCCAAACTTCCCAAATTTGATGAAAAAACATTAATTTATGCACAAAAGAAGTTCAAAATACTACAAGTAGAATAAGCACAAAGAGATTCACACCAAGACACATTATAATTAAACCATTAAAAGGCAAAGACAGAGAGACAATCTAGAAATCAGCAAGAGAGGAGCATTCCCTCACATACAAGTTATTCTCAATAAGATTATAACTAATTTCTCATCAGAAACCATGGAGGCCACAAGGCATTGGAATGACATATTCAAAATCATCAACTCAGAATTCTATAATACATCCAGCGAAATTTTCTGTCAAAAACAAAAGAGAAATGCAGACATTCCTAGATACACAAAAACTGAGAATTGTTGCTAGCAGTTCCACTGTACAAGAAATCCTAAAGAAACTTTTTTCAGTCTGAAAGCATGTGACCACACACAGTAATTCAAATCTACTAGGGAAAAAAACAACAAGAACAAAGAGCATCGGTAAAGTTATTTATGTAATTACAAAAAAAATGCATTATAGTAAATATTTCTCTCCTTTCATCTCTTAACTGATTTAAAATGTAATAGTATAAAATTATATATATATATGTATGTGCATGTGATTATATATTTTATATATATATATATAATTATATCACTAGACCTATAAAAATATATAAATGTAATGCATTTGACAATAACTATACAAAGGATGTGGGTGAGAACAAAATTTCCCTGAAATAAAAATGACACTGATGGTAACTTGATCCACCAGAAAAATGAAGAAAATCAGAATCATTAATAATAAGGCTAATATACAAACTCTATAAATATAAATATTACTCTCATTTTTTCTCAGTTTCCTTGGTAGACATAAAATTATTTAAAGTAATGGCTATATAGTGTATAGCTGGGTTTGTAACATATATAGATGTTACAAATATATATATATTTATATATATAAATAAATATATATGTTACATATATATATATATATATATATACTAATAATTGCACAAAAAGGGGTAAGTGAGAATATAGTTATATAGGAGTAAAATTTCTAAATCTCACTGGAATTGTTAGCATAAATTTGAATCTGATTCTGATAAGTTAAAATGTATATAATAAGCCCCAGAGTAACCACTAAAATAATTCTCAATAAAACATAGTAAATCAATCATTAAAGTAAGCAAAATTTTATACTAAAAAATATTCACTTAATGCAAAAGAAAGTAGTAATGATGAACAGAGTAATAAAAATACACGAGACTTGTAAAAAGCAAAACTTAGAATGGCAGACAAAAATTCAACTACACTGATAACAACATTAAATATAAATGGATTTAACACTGCTGTTAAAAGACAGGGAGTGTGAGACTCAATAAAAATGAGGATGCAATTATATGTTGTCTAAAGACACACATTAGAATCAAAGATATAAATAGGTTAAGAGAAAAAGGATGGAGAATTATATACATGCAAACAGCAACAATAAGTAAACTGCAGTTACTAAACTAATGTCAGCCAAAATTGATTTTAAACAAAAACATTGCTAGATCTAAAGATCTAATCTTTATCATTTTATAATGATAAAGATGTGAATCAATCAGGAAGATATAATGATTATAAATATATGTGCACCTAACAACTGAGCCACAGTATACATAAAGCAAACACTGATGATATTGAAGGAAGAAATAAACAAATCAACAAAAATAGATACTTCAATATCACTCTTCAATTAATGAATTGAGCAGCTAGTAGAAGATCAACAAGGACATAGAAGACTTGAACAACACTATATGCCCATGAGACCTAATGACATTATAGAGAACTCCACCCAATAAAAGCAGAATACACTTTCTTCTCAAGAGCACATAGAACATTCTCCAGGATAGACCATGTGCTTGGCCATAAAACAAGAATCAATACATGTAAAAGGATTAAAATCATACCAAGTATTTCTGCCAATCACAATGGAGTATAATTAGAAATTTATAACAGAAAGAAATTTGGAGATTCACAAATATGTGAAAATTAAATAACACAGGAAAACAAGGTTAGTTTAATATCCAAAAATTAATTAGTGTAATATACCATATCAATAGACTAAAGACATGAATCGCATGATCTCAATAGACACAGAAAATCATTTGACAAAATACATCACACTTTCATGATAAAACAAACAAAACAAAACTCTGCACATTAGGAAGAGAAGGGAACTTTCTTAACATGTTAAAAGATATCTTTTTAAAAATCTGCATTAACACTGTACTTAATGGTGAAAGACTGAATTCTTTTCCCTAAGATCAGGAAGAAGACAAAAATTTTACTCTTGTCATTTCTACTCACATTGTACTAGGAGTTCTAACTGGGAAAATTAGGCAACAAAAAGAAATAAAGGATACCCAAATTGGAAAGGAAAATGTAAAATTATCTCTACTTGTCAAGGACATGATCTTGTATATGAAATTCTAAGGCATATACTGAAAATGTATTAGAACTAATAAAGGAGTTCAGCAATGTTTCAAGAGGTAAGAAAATCAGTATAGAAAAATGAATTGTATTTTATACAGTAGCAATGAAAATATCAAAAATTTAATTAAGAAAACAATTTTATTTACAGTAGCATCAAAAAGAATAAAATACTTTAGAATAAATTTATGCAATGACATGATAGACTAATACTCTTAAAACTTCAAAACATTGTTGAAAGACATTAAAGAAGATCTAAATAAATGGAAAGAAATCCACATAATGAATTGAAATGCTCAATATTGTTAAGATGGCAATATTTTCCTAATAGATCTACAAATTTAATGTAATCCTTATCTAAATTCCAGCCGACATCTTTGCAGAAATTGATAAGCTGATCGTAAAATTCATATGAAAATTCAAGGGCCCCAGAAAAGCCAAAACATCTTGAAAAAGTAGAACAGAGTTGGGGAATTCACATTTCATGAATTCAAAATTTACTACAAAGCTATAGTAATCAATGCAGTGTGGTACTGGCATGAGAGTGGACGTTTGTCAATAGTATAGAACTGTGAATACAAAAATAAACCTTCACATTTTCAGTCAACTGAATTTTCCCAGGAATGACAAGACTAATCAATGGAGAAAGAATAATCTTTTCAGTAAAATGTACTGGGACAACTGGATATCCACATGTAAAAGAATAAAGTTTTACCTTTACCTCACGCCATATACAATAGTAAATTCAAGATAGATTAAAATCCTAAATATAAGAGCTAAAACTATAGACTCTTAGAAGAAAACACAAGTGTAAATCTTCATGACAATGAATTGGACAATATTTCTTAGATATGTCACCAAAAGTACAAACAACCAAAGAAAAAATAGATAAAATAAACCATTAAATTAAGAACTTTTTTTCCTTCAAAGAACACCACCAATTAAGTAAAAAGACTACCCAAAGAATTGGTAGAAATTCAAATTAGACTTATGATAAGGGATGAAAAACTTTGAATTTTAATTGAGCTCTGCACTCCTATAAAACAGTGATGGTTAAGAAATTTCCCCACCCTTTTATATTCTATGAAATGGCTTGCTAAAAAGAACCATTCCTCTCCATATGGCTTAGATAATACTTGAAGAAAAACCCCTTGTTTACCAATGACAAAGCGAGACACAGTTCCTCAAAATTTTCATTGTCTCATAAATAATTGGCTGAAGTGTTTGTCCACACTGATCAATCTGGACTTAATTCTTGCTAACTTGACTTGATTAAATTTTAATTAGGCTTCTCCCCTCCCCAGAAGACCCTGGACCTGGACTCACCCTTGAGCTTAGACAAGCGTTGGAACACAGAAAAATCCTTCTTGAGAATTGGCTGACCACAGAGAAAAACATTTCAAGCTCAACGGTCCAGTCAAACCATCTGCTCATCCCAGTCTCCACAACTGGCTCCTTTTATCCTTGTTTACTCCTCCCTGCAAAAGTAAATCCCTTTCTACCTGAGATTCTTTAAGATTCATAGTCAGAGAATTTTTCCTGTTATAATAGCTTTCTCCTCTCATTACAAAATTAATAGTCCTTCCCTACTAATGTCCAATCTTTCATTTTTAATTGAGTACATATATCTAGACTATACATAGAACTCATAAAACTCAATAACAAAAAGATAAATAACCCAATACAGAAAATGGGCCAAAAGCCTAACAGACATTTTTCCAAAGAAGATATACAACTGGCCAATAAGCACATAAAAAGATGCTTGACATCATTACTCATATGGAAAATACAAATCAAAATCATGATGAGAAACTATTTTATACCCTTGGGATGGCTACAATCAAAAGTCAGATAATAACATGGAACTTCCCTGGTTGTCCAGTGGTAAAGAATCCACCTTCCAATGCAGGGGATGGGGGTTCAATCCCTGATCAGAGAACTAAGATGCCACATGATAAGGAGCAACTAAGCCCTCATACACCACAAATACTGAGCTCATGCACCTCAAAGTGAGAGCCCACATGCCACAAAAACTAAAAAGCCCATGATCCCTGGAGCCCATGCACCACAACTAGAGAGAGAAAACCCACATGCCACAACTAGAGAGAAGCCCACACACTGCAACATAAAAGATCCCTCACTCCTCAGCAAAGATTCCACGTGCCACAACTAAGACCCTACACGGCCAAAATAAATAGATAAACTAGCATACACTGCCCTTTATTATTTTTTTAACATCTTTATTGACGTACAATTGCTTTACTATGGTATGTTAGTTTCTGCTGTATAACAAAGTGAATCAGCTCTACATATACATATAACCCCATAACCCTCCCTCTTCCATCTCCCTCCCACCCTCCATATCCCACCCCTCTAGGTGGTCAAAGAGCACCAAGCTAATCTCCCTGTGCTATGTGACTGCTTTCCACTAGTTATCTATTTTACATTTGGTAGTGTATGTATGTCCATGCCACTCTCTCACTTCGTCCCAACATACCCTTCCCCCTCCCCATGTCCTCAAGTCCATTCTCTACGTCTGTGTCTTTATTCCTGTCCTGTCCCTATGTTCTTCAGAACCTTTTTTTTTTTTAGATTCCATATATACATGTTAACATACAGTATTTGTTTTCCTTTTTCTGACTTACTTCACTCTGTATGACAGTCTCTAGGTCCATCCACCTCACTACAAATAACTCAGTTTCGTTTATTTTTATGACTGAGTAATATTCCATTGTATATATGTGCCACATCTTCTTCATCCAGTCATCTGTCAATGGACATTTAGTGGCTTCCATGTCCTGGTTATTGTAAATAGTGCTGCAATGAACACTGTGGTACATGACTCTTTTTGAATTATGGTTTTCTCAGCATATATGCCAAGTATTGGTATTGCTGGGTTGTATGGTAGTTCTGTCTTTAGTTTTTTTAGGAACCTCCATACTGTTCTCCATAGTGGCTGTATCAGTTTACATTCTCACCAACAGTGCAAGTGAGTTCCCTTTTCTCCACACCTTCTCCCGCATTTATTTTTTGTAGACTTTTTGACGATGGCCATTCTGACTGGTGTGAGGTAAAACCTCATTGTAGTTTTGATTTTCATTTCTCTAATGATTAGTGATGTTGAGCATCCTTTCATGTGTTTGTTGGCAATCTGTATATCTTCTTTGTAGAAATGTCTATTTAGATCTTCTGCCGATTTTTGGATTGGGTGTTTGTTTCTTTTGATATTGAGCTGCATGAGCTGTTGTATATTTTGGTGATTAATCCTTTGTCAGTTGCTTCATTTGCAAATATTTTCTCCCATTCTGAGGGTTGTCCTTTCATCTTACTTATGGTTTCCATTGCTGTGCAAAAGCTTTTAAGTTTCATTAGGTCCTATTTGTTTATTTTTGTTTTTATTTTCCATTTTCTAGGAGGTGGGTCAAAAAGGATCTTACTGTGATTTATGTCATAGAGTGTTCTGCTTATGTTTTCCTCTAAGAGTTTTATAATGTCTGGCCTTACATTTAGGTCTTTAATCCATTTTGAGTTTATTTTTGTATATTGTGTTAGGGAGTGTTCTAATTTCATTCTTTTACATGTAGCTGTCCAGTTTCCCCAGCACCTCTTATTGAAAAGGTTGTCTTTTCTCCATTGTATATTCTTGCCTCCTTCATCAAAGATGAGCTGACCATATTTGTGTGGGTTTCTCTCTGGGCTTTCTATCCTGTTCCATTGATCCACATTTCTGTTTTTGTGCCAGTACCATACTGTCTTGATTACTGTAGCTTTGTAGTATAGTCTGAAGTCAGGGAGCCTGATTCCTCTAGCTCCATTTTTTTTTTTTCTCAAGATTGCTTTGGCTATTCAAGGTCTTTTGTGTTCCCATATAAATTGTGCAATTTTTTGTTCTAGTTCTGTGAAAAAAATACCATTGGTACTTTGATAGGGATTGCATTGAATCTACAGACTGTTTTATGTAGTATAGTCATTTTCACAATGTTGATTCTTCCAATCCAAGAACATGATAAATCTCTCCATCTGTCTGTAATATCTTTAATTTCTTTCATCAGTGTCTTATAGTTTTCTGCATACAGGTCTTTTGTCTCCTTAGTTAGGTTTATTCCTAGGTATTTTATTCTTTTTGTTGCAGTGGTAAATGGGAGAGTTTCCTTAATTTCTCTTTCAGATTTTTCATCATCAGTGTATACGAATGCAAGAGATTTCTGTGCATTAATTTTATATCCTGCTGCTTTACCAAATTCATTGATTAGCTCTAGTAGTTTTCTGGTAACATCTTTGGGATTCTCTATGTATACTATCATGTCATCTGCAAACAGTGACAGTTTTACTTTTTCTTTTCCATTTTGGATTCTTTTTATTTCTTTTTCTTCTCTGATTGCTCTGGCTAAAAACTTCCAAAACTATGTGTTGAATAATAGTGGCGAGAGTGGGCAACCTTGTCTTGTTCCTGATGTTAGTGGAACCTTGTCTTGTTCCTGATGTTAGTGGAAATGGTTTCACTTTTTCACCATTGAGAATGATGTTGGCTGTGGGTTTGTCATATATGGCTTTTATTATGTTGAGGTAAGTTCCCTCTATGTCAAAATATAACAGAGGGAGGAAAACTCCCAAACGCATTCTACAAGGCCACCATCACCTGGACACCAAAACCAGACAAAGATGTCACAAAAAAAGAAAACAACAGGCCAATATCACTGATGAACATAGATGCAAAAAGTCTCAACAAAATACTAGCAAACAGAATCCAACAGCACATTGAAAGGATCATACACCATGATCAAGTGGGATTTATCCTAGGAAAGCAAGGATTCTTCACTATATGCAAATCAATCAATGTGATCAACCATATTAACAAATTGAAGGAGAAAAACCATATGATCATCTCAATACATGCAGAAAAACTTTCCACAAAATTCAACACATATATACAATGGAATATTACTCAGCCATAAAAAGAAATGAAATTGAGTTATTTTTAGTGAGGTGGATGGACCTAGAGACAGTCATACAGAGTGAAGTAAGTCAGAAAGAGAAAAACAAATACTGTATGTTAACACATATATATAGAATCTAAACAAAACAAAACAAAACAAAAACATGCTTCTGAACAACCCAGGGGCAGGACAGGAATAAAGACACAAAAGTAGAGAATGGACTTGAGGACATGGTGAGGAGAAAGAGTATGTTGGGACGAAGTGAGAGAGTGACATGGACATATATATATATATATATATATATTACCAAATGTAAAATAGATAGCTAGTGGGAAGCAGCTGCATAGTACCAGGAGATCAGCTCGGTGCTTTTTGACCACCTAGAGGGTTGGTGTAGGGAGGGTGGGGGAGAGATTCAAGAGAGAGTATATACTGGGATATATGTATATGTATAACTGATTCACTTTGTTATAAAGCAGAAACTAAGACACCATTGTAAAGCATTTATACTCCAAAAAGATGTTAAAAAAGAAAAAGAGGTAGGAAGAAAGAGGTAGGCTTTATGAAAAAGTATGTTGGTTCAAGTAATCTTTTTTCATCTATCTACTGAGGGTGCTGTAATGAAAAATTGTTAGATAAGAAGTGACTATTCTCAGTCTAGTTAGATTTAGATATTGTACCAGTGTGACCACTTTAGAACTACATCGTTTACATAATTTTCCTTCGAGCAAAAGTAAAGCGTGTATGAGCATCTCAAACTCCATGTTAAGACTGTGATTCAAATTAGAGTAATACATTTCAAAAGAAAAATAAAAAGATATTTTATGTCATCCAGAATCTTCAACATTAGCTCATTTAAATAACATTACAGGTTAATTCAGGCATATACTTAAAATAGATGAACTTGCAACCAATAAATAGGTTAAACTAATATAATTATAGACATTTATTACTTTGTTAAATCTAGAAAACCATAAGGAAAGAACATTTTTGTTGGCAAAGATAAGTGCAGTTCATACTCAAGACAATAAATACATGAACACTAAATGAAAGATAATTTTTAATTATACTTATCTCCTAAGTGCTTAAAAATGTTTTTACTTCACTTCTAAGTTAGATAAACTGGGTTTCATTTTTCAGCAAAAAGTATTCAGTTCCAAAAGTATTTATGAAATGAGTATGTGTTCAATAAATACAGAAAGGAAAGGGAAAAAAAAGTTAAACATAAAAGTTACCATAGGGGCTTCCCTGGTGGCGCAGTGGTTGAGATTCCGCCTGCCGATGCAGGGGACACGAGTTCGTGCCCCGGTCCGTGAAGATCCCACATGCCGCGGAGCGGCTGGCTCCGTGAGCCATGGCCGCTGAGCCTGCGCGTCCGGAGCCTGTGCTCCGCAACGGGAGAGGCCACAGTGGTGAGAGGCCCGCGTACCAAAAAAAAAAAAAAAAGTTACCATATGTTCCAGCGATTCCACTCCTGGGTATTACCCAAGAGAAATGAAAATATATGTCCATACAATAACACCAGTGTGTATAACAGTGTTATTTATAATAGCTAAAATGTGGAACCAGCACAATGTTCATCAACAGATAAATGGAGAAATTAAATATGCTATATGCCTACAATGGAATATTTTTCAGCAATAAAAGGAAATGAAGTACTGATCTACATTGTAGATCAACCTTTAAAAAATTATGAAACTAAGTGAAAGAAGTCAGTTACAAAGGAACATATATTGTATAACTCCATTTATATAAACAGTCCAAGACAGGTAAATCTATAGAGAAAGAAAGATTAGTGGTTGCCTAGAGCTTTGTAGTTTAGGGGTGGAGATGGAATGGGGATAGGAAGGATAGGGAAATGGAGACTTACTGCTGTGTGTACAGGATCTCTTTCTGTGATAATGAAAATGTTATAAATTGATTATGGTGATGGTTGTACAACTCTGGATATAATTTAAAAACTGAATTATACACATTAAAATGGTGAATTTTATAGTATGTACATTATATGTCTATAAAGCTTTTATAAAAGAAAGGAAGGAAGGAAGGAAGGAAGGAAGGAAGGAAGGAAGGAAGGAGGGGGAAAAATGATAGAAAATGAGGTACCACCCAGACAATAAACCAAAGAAAGCTGAAGTGGCTATATTAATCTCAGACAAAGGAGACTTCAAAAGAAGAACTAATACCAGGAATAAATACAGACATTAAATAATGATAAAAGGGTCAATTTGCTAAGAAGACTTGGCAAATCTTAAATGTGTATGTGTTAAACAACAAAGCTTCAAAACACCTAAAGCAAAAATTGATAAAACTGAAAGGAAAATTAAACAAATCTATAATTAAATTCAGTGACGTCATCAGTCTTCTTTCCTTGAAACTGTGTTGAAATGTGCATTTTTTTTCTACTCCTTATACTAAGAGAAAACTTTCACTATATCACCACTAAGCATGTTTGCAGTAGGTAGCATTCATCAGATAAAGGAAGTTCCATTCTTTTTATAGTCTGCTGAGAGCTTTTTTATGAATGGATGTTGAATATGTCCAGTGATTTTCCTGTCTCTACTGAAGTGAAGGTGAGATATTTCATTGTTTTATGTAAATGTAGTAAATTTTATTTACTGATTTGTCAACATTGCATTCACAGAATAAAACCCAGTTGTTGGTGATGTATTATCCTTTTTTTAATGCATTTCTAAGTCAATCTGGTATTATTTAGAGTTTTTTTTCATCTGTGGTCATGAGAGATAAGCCTGTAATTTTCCTTTCTTATATCATTGTTTTCAGGTCTGTTCTCAAAGTCATGCTGGCCTTATAAAAAGTATGTGAAGTGTTCTCAATTTTTCCATTGTTTGGAAGAGTTTGCATAAGATTAGTGTTATTTTCCCCTTAAATATTTGGAGGAATTCACCAGTGAAGTCATTTGTGGCTGAGATATTCTTTGTGGGAAGATAATGAGTAATTAATTGAATTCATTTAATTGACATCGGAGTGCAGTAAGGGAAGCATGGTCTTTCCAGTAGCTGGGGTTCAGTCAAGTTGACATCATGTGGAACAAAATAGGCTTTCATCTCTAACTCACACCATACTTGAAAAATCAATCCCAGATGCATTAGAGAGCTAAATGTCCAAGCACATCTCTGTAAACTTGAAATACTCAAAGACCTCTTTGCTTGAAGACAAAAAACGCTAAACATATTGGGAAAATCTGATAAAATTATACAATATTAAGGTTAAGAACATACGTTCAACAAAAGATACCATTGAAAGAATGAAAAGCGGCTATAAAATGAGAGATATATTCTTAATACATATATCTTTCAAGGGCCTCATGTCTAGAATAGATAACTAACTTCTGAAAATAACTTGGAAAGACAGACAACCCAGTAGAAAATTTAGGCAATAACATAAACAGGCACTTCCAGAAGAGAATATCCACGTGGCTGACAAACGTGTAAAGGTGCTCAACCTTATTTGTTTTAAACAATGCAAACTCATAACACTAGGGTAACAGCTACACCCAGTAGAATCGCTAAAATTGAAAAAAAAAATACCAGTTAGAATGTGGCACAACCAACTCTATCACATACTAACAGTCATACTCATCTTTAGAAAAGTGAAATTTAAGATATCATTTTCACCTACCCACTTCTCAAAATTTTAATTTGTACAACCACTTTGGAAAATTCTTTGTCAGTATCTACTAAAACTGAGTACACAGTTGATCCATATTATTTGCAGATTTCATATTTGCAAATTAATATACTCACTAAATTTTATTTGGAATCCCCAAATTAATGTTTATAGCTTTCCACTGAAATTCATGGACGTGTGCAGAACAACCGAGGTCAAACAAAATTATGCTCTGCTGTGTTGCTTCAGCTCTCATACTGTAAACAGGTGTCCATTTCATGGTCTATTTAATGCCATGTTTTTTTTTCAAATGTATGTGCCTTTTATTGGTGTTTTTGCTTTAAAAATGCTCCCAAGCATAGTGTTGAAGTCTTTTCCTGGGCTTCCCTGGTGGCGCAGTGGTTGAGAATCCACCTGCCGATGCAGGGGACACGGGTTCGTGCCCCGGTCCGGGAGGATCCCACATGCCGCGGAGCGGCTGGGCCCGTGAGCCGTGGCCACAGAGCCTGTGCGTCCACAGCCTGTGCTCCGCAACGGGAGAGGCCACAACAGTGAGAGGCCCACGTACGGCAAAAAAAAAAAAAAAAAAAAAAGGCTTTTCCTGCGTTTCTAATCAAAAGAAGGTTGTGATGTGCCTTATGGAGGAAGTATGTGTGTTCGATGGGCTTCATTCTGGCATGAGTTATAGTGCTGTTGTCAGTGAGTTCGAGGTTAATGAGTTAACAGTATAAATGAAATAAGGTGTCTTTAATCACAAACACACATAAGACAAGGTTATGTATTGATCAGGTGATGAAAATGTTTTAACAAGTGGCCCACAGGAACCTCACCCTGTATTTCCCCTAGAAGCAGTCTCAGTATTTGCTAATTCAGTGTTTGCAGTGACTTTGTAAAACAAGTATTGTGAATAATGAAAATCGACTGTCCCAACAATTCCACTCTTAGTCCTATATTCCAAATAGATATAGACATATGTTTCCCCCAAAAGACATGCACAAGAATGTTCACGGCAGCATTATTTTCAATAGCCTCAACCTGAAAATTTCCCCGGAGCTCATAGCAATAACATAATTTTGGTTCATTCCCAGAGAATGAATAAACTCCAACACTCATAAGAAGGATAAATCTTACAGATAAAATGTTTAGTGAAAGCAGTCAGACACAAAAGAGTGTATATCGTATGATTCCATTTACAGAAAGTTCAAAAATAGAGCAAAATTAATCTATGATATTAGAAGTCCAGAGAATGGTTCCCCATGGGTGGGTGGGTGGATTGTGGGGATTAGTGACTGAAGGAGAATGAGGAGATTTCACAGATGTTAATAAAGTTCTGGTTAATGATTTAATGCTGGTTATATGGTATCTCAAATTTTTCAAAATCTATTAATGAGTAAATCAGCAATTGCAATGGGTGTTTTTCTCCTCCTGAGACAAAGAGAATTATGAGCATTTAGCTATTTTTACTGTTTTGCTCCCCTGGGCTAGTTTCAATATCCTCTAGCTCAATTTGTGTTTAGATGGGCATTGCTATTCATCTCCAAGGAAGGATCTTCTTTGGCTAGCTCATTCCTGGAACTGAACACTTTTTAGTTTTCCCAGCTCTGGTGACTCTTGAAAATGGCTTGGTCTACACTGAAGATATTAATTACAACCACACACTTCTTCCAGGGCAGGTGGATTTATCACTCAGAAACATGGGCTGGCAGAGTGGAGCAGGTAATATGTTTAACTTTGCATAATATCTAACAGCTCTCTGTGTTTAATTTCTCTTTTCTACTTCCCAGTAAATTTTATGAGATGATGTATTTGGCATCTTATTGTGGAGACGTCCTTAGTGTGTGATAAATAATATACTAACAGGCATCCTTGGCTTCTTCGTGGATTAAATATGGGGGGTGGGGGTAGCTGGGAGGTGGAAATAATTAGGCCAACCAAAGGATAAAGAATAAAAAGTCACGAGATGGTCCCAGACACCTCTAGAAATATTTTGGGGTGTCCAGATGCATGAAGACAGATGCCTTTGTCATGTTGACCTTGGTTTCCTATTCCACAGTCACTCTCAAGAACTATTTATGAATTCAGGTTCTCTTGGGGCAGAAACATTTCTTGTTTTTCTCACCAGTGTTTCTCTAGAGCCTTGAACAGAACCTTGAACATGGTAAGGTATCCTTCAATTGCTTACTACTTCTATCCAAAGAAGGGAAACAATAAAATAACCACTCTAACCCAAGAGGAATGCCAGCATACTGTTAGGAAGGCAGATATGTAGAAGTAAGAACAGGCAACGTGGCCAGTCATCCAATTCATTTCTGTGACTCCAGCTTAAGAACCTGGATTTGATGAGTTACAAAAGCAGAATCCTCTTGTTCTTCCAGGAAAGAGTCGTCCGTGCTCCATAAAAGTCAAAATCATGCATCTAAATGTTTTTTGTGACTCCTAATGTTTAGGCAGAGCCCACAAGTCCCTGTAAGTCTACCCGTATTTGAGAAAGCCTCATGTATTATCCAAAACAGAACTAATGAAGGTGTCTACCCAAATCTAGAAATTTGGAATAGAACTGTTAATGTGGGTCAATGTGCTCATTAATTGCCTTATTTATCCACCTGCCCTTACTTAGCTCTTAACAACAGGATGGTCAGGATCTTTTAGGTTCCCATGGACTTTGAACTGGCCCCAAAGATTGTCATGCCTACATTGTAGTTTTATAGATTTGGTTTATTCCCCAGAACAGATTACATGGTCATCTTAGCAGCAGTTTATAACAGGAACCATTTCATTCACCCATATGCCCTGTGTTTTTCTTATCTCCCTATTTTTATTATCTTTAATACCAATTCTCTGGAGCAGGTCTCAACATCTCCATTTAACAGAGAAAGGAAAGGAGATATTTGTGCAAGGTCACATTCAGATGCAGGTCACCCACGCCCTGTGGATACAAAACAAATGAAGACTTAGGTTGGGGAGACAATTCCGAAAGGATTGGTGTAAGACGGGGGAAGGGACTATTGCAGTGGGCAAAGGTCCCACCGTCAGATCTGCAAGTATCTCAAAGGTCAGGCAGGACATGTTTTCCTTTTATGAGGAGGAGTCAGCAGGACTAGAAAGAAAGGGGTGTGGGATGAAAGGATGACCTGGTGGGACAGTGGATCAGAGACTGCTATACCCTGAGGCCAGCCTGTTTCCAGGAAGGGCTATGGGCTGCCTCGCTGAGTCACAGGTCAAAGTCCAAGGGTCCAGAAGAAGGAGAAATGTTTAATTAAACTTTTGCTAACAAGCATTCTATTTCTATTGATCAGCAGGCACAGTGAAGCAAGTCATTTGTGAGGCAAAGAATGGGAATTTGGGGGGTCTATGTCAAGCCTCATTGTAGGGAAGCAAGTAGAGGGGCATTGTGTTTGCCATCTAAGTCACGACAGGAGGGGGCCTTTGCAGTAAGCCATTTCTAGGATCACCCAAGTCTGAGGTGGGGGTTTTCTGAAACAATCACTGTTTACCAGGAACACAGACTCGAGTCAACTCTAACACTGTCATGGTCCAACTGCATTTCATCCTGATTTTGTGGCAGGACTTAACATCCGCATTTACAGAGAAGGAAGATGAGGTCAGGCACTTGTACAAAGGCACACAGCTGGGACGAATCTCATCCGGGATTCAGACTCTAATCAACACCCTTTGATGCTGTTCTGAACTCTGCACCCAGAGTTTCAGGAGTCAGAGCAAGGGCAGCAGGATCAGATGTGGGCAGGGAGGTGGCCCTTGGCTCCTTTCCAGGTCCCCACCAGCTTTTTCCATCTCTGTCCCTATTTGTTCTCACCAAGCCATCTTGCCCTCCAAAGCCACTATTGCATCTTTGAGCTGCCTAGTGTTTGCTCCACTGCACCCAATTTGCTGTATTCAACTGGGAAAAAACATCATTATTTGTAAGCTCCACCAAGGAAGATCCAGGCAATGTTCTGCAGAAATACATCAGTCATAGTCCATTTAAGGCCAGAAAATCAAGTTTGAAGGCACTATAATTATAATCATTGCTTTTGGATGGTGCTGTGCTGCTATATGCAAAATCTATAATTCCCTTGGCAAGATGGCAGAACATGGTACAGAACCCTTAACCTGAACCTGGAACAGGAAAAGCTACGATGCTCGCGAAGCCTCATGGGGGAGACTTCGTTGCTCACCCTCCAGAGCAACTCTCCATGGATTGATGGGAGGAGCCTATGGAAATACACAAATCAAACCTGGTGGCCATCCACCCAAGAGCATTCATGAGGGGTCCTGTTTCGACTTGGCCTTTTCATGTAAAATGTGGTCATCGAGGCTTGACTTTTTTTTTCTCCTATAATTTAGAAGAGATTGTCAGTGAGGAAAAATGTTTATTCTTCTACCATTCTAGGTTCGTGGCCGGGGCTTTGTAAATGAAACTGGCCAAAGACAGATGAACAAGAGAAAAATGAAAGTTTATTAACAAATGCATTGTGCATATGCATGGAAACACCTAAAGAGGAATAATTCAAAAACATGGTTAGAACTTGTGAAAATACATTCTTTCTTGGATGGGACTTGAATCCATGGTCCCTGATTTAGGAGGGGACTCAAACCCACTGTCTTTTAATTGAAACCACTCATCTGGTGTTAGGACTTACTGAAGCTCATGTTCTTTTGTCTCATAACAGAAAGAAATCAGCATGAGGCAAAGGGATAGGCAAACAGTGGATTTATTAGCATAGGATGCTTGTGGGAGATACAAGTGGGCAGGCAAGGGAGCAAATCCCGGAGAACAAAGAAGCCTACATTTTTATAATCAGAGAAAAAGTAGGGAGGAGGCAAGATCACTTTTTCCTCATTCTTTGGCAGACATCAAGACATAACATCATTAGTTCCTCCTTTGACTCTATATGGTTTAACCAGGACTGTCATGGCGCTATTTAAATTATATGTATATTAACAAAAGGGTGGTGATATATACTAAAATATGATAATTCATCTCAAGTTTCAGTATAATGTCCCCTTTCACCTAGTTTCTTTCCCCTTTCACTTATATTCCTATCTTGGCTACATGCAGAAATGCTACTCTTCAAGGACCATTAACTCTCTGACTTTATGTAACAAGATTCAGACCCCATATCTATTGTCTTATGTTTTAACTATCAGGACCTGTGGCTTGAATGTGCCTGGGGCTTGAATGCACATGGTCTTCCTTCAAGGTAGAGTAGATTGTTGCTAGGTTACTGGATTCTTTTCTTGAGTGGTCATTAGCTTACAACAGTCTCCCAAACTTCCTTAAAATTCCCTTTCTGTCCTTAATCCCCTAGTGGGATTTCTAAACTAACTATTTAATTATCCTACTCTATCCCTATCATGTGGGCTTAAATATGAACAAAGGAAGAGGGTTGTTTTTTTTTTTTTTCTGGGCAGGGGAGGCAAGTTGTGGGAAAGTGGCCAGGTAAAGTATGGTAAACAAGGGTTGTTTAGTAGGGTTTGTTATGCAGATTAAGTTGGTGCCTCCTCCACTGATAAGGGTTAAGAGTCCTCCTCTTCCTTTAAGAAGGAGAGAAACACATCTCTACAAGTGGATATTTCCTTTATAAATGCAAATTTCCTTTAAAATAGGAAAATTTTGCCCAGTCTTTAAAGCTTTTTCTGTGTCTTCTGGTTCTCAGGAAACTTTAGCTCAAAATAATACGTATGCCAAAAAGATATATTTTGGGGTGACACACTTTGGTACCCCCTCAAATTCAGACATTACAGAAATCTAATGCAAGCCTGTTAAGGGTTGAATTTTGTTCCCCAAGTAATGAAAAACCCCAGAATTTGAGAAGGTGACCTTATTTGGAAAGAAGGTTTTTACAGAAGTAGTCAAATTAAAATGAGGTCATTAGGGTGACCCTCACCTGTTCTTATAAAAAGGGGAAATTTGGACACAGAGACAGACTCATATAGAGAGGAAGATGATGTGAAGAGACACAGGGAGAAGATGACCATGGGAAGATGAAGGCGGAGATTGGAGTTACGCTGCCATTAGCTAAGGAACATCAAAGTTCCCCAGGAAACCACCGGGATCCAGGGGAGAGCCGTGGGAGAGATCCCTCCTCACAGCCGCAAAAGGAATCAAGCCTGCCCACACCTGGGTCGGACTTACGGCCTCCAGAGCTGTGAGAGAATAGATTCGGTTGTTTACGATGCCCAGAGTGGTCTTTTGTTACAGCAGCTCGAGAAACTGATGAAAACCCCAACATGAAAAGGAGTGTAAGGGAAGGATGTTGATGAATGCGCACAATATATTTTGATCTGAGCAAGTGGCTGTATTTGTCCAGAAAAGCCTTTCCCTGGTGATAGACATGATCACTGGCGAGAAGAAGATGTGTCAAACGCCTGGGTAATGGTGCATCCTGGGGCATCTGGGACTCGAGTCACACAGATCAACCCGCACAAGTCTGATCGGAACATGGACGGCATTGGCCAAACCCACTCTCTGATGTGGTCTATGATCACAGCGACCTGAAATCCTAATTATCTTTCCTCGTGTGAGACGTTTCCTTTCCACCAGTGGCTAAATAAATTGAACATGGCGGATAATTTGGCTTCCTTATTTTTAGAATACCCTGTTCTTTAACCTATCTTATGAGCCTTCATTTAAATAATCACTCCGAGCTTCCCCCAACAGAGCATCTCCCATTCCTTAATTACACTCATAATGACGACCCATGCACAGAAGTGACAATTACTCTAGGGGCTGCTTCATCTGTGTTTCTAAGTCACATCCCTTATCTCTTCTGGCTCCCGGGGGCAAAGTCCCTAGAAACCCCCCCAAAGGAGACTTGAGCTTCCATCTTTGGGGGACAGAGGTGTGTCTTGAGGATCATCCAGCTTTATATATTCCCTGGGAGGTTGCACTAGAACATTTGCTCACTGAGATTTAATCAGTAATTTCTTGTCCCTTCTTGCAGAATCACTGGATTATAACAGCACATTATGGTAAATACAGGCTCCCTCTCAGTAATCTCACAAAGGATTTGCCTGTTCAGAGACCTGGCACCCTCTGACTATCTGACTCTTTTCCTTCTGTCTCCCAGAGGTTTGCAACACATCCTGCAGATGAGGGGTTTTATGGCTTCTTTTGGATAGAGTGTGAATAAGGTGATGTCTCCAGATGTTTTTGGAATCCTTCCATGGCTCATCCTACATCCACAAGCCCCAGATGGGCTCCATCCATGCAAATGACTCAGTCCTGGGGGAGACCAGAGTGTTCCCATTCAAATCATCAGAATTTCAAGCGTAGTCTATATTTTAAAGATTGCTTCTCCATCCGCCACCCATAACAAAAGTATTTTTGTAGCTCTCCAAGGAGGGAGGAAAACAGAACAGCAACCAAAATATTTAGTCCAATGACCTGTCTGCAAAGTATTGTTAATGAAATGCCATTCTTAAGATTAACAGGAAATGCTGTTAAAAAATTATTGCTAAAATAAATGAATTTTTAAATGAAAATTCAGAGAGATGTAGAGATATTGAAATTATTCTGAATGGAAGGAAAATGAAGTCACCAATATCTGGGAGAACCCAGATGACCTAGAGCTTCCCCATGAGAAGTGCCATGGGTCAGAGAAGGGATTTCACCCCTCCCCACTCTGTCCATTCTTTCTTCCTCCCACCCCCATGTTTAGCTGGGGGGCATTGCACTCATCCTAGAACAGCTTCTATGCACACACTTCCTTCTGGTGCATAATTTCTCCATCCTCATACTCTCCTGTGTTTACTATATCAGAACTCACTCACCTATGATCCCTCTGTATTACATATGTACTCACCCTGAACATCCAGCCTGCTTAAATAGCAAAACCTTTTTAATATCTCCATATTTTGCTTTTTCTTGAAATTTAAATTCTGCTATCAATAAGTAAAGTAGAAAAGCCAAATGTGCTTTTTCTTCTGATCAATTCTGAAGCTGGCTTTGAATTTCAGAGACAAAGTTCTCATTACCTGTAAGATGAGTTTGGCTGTCTCAGAGGTTAAGAGACATGTCATCTGGTCTTTTTGCTTTTGGTTTCTCTCTTCTTGTCTGCTCTTGTGCACAACCCCCCCCCCCCCCCCAAATTCATCCACCTCCATGTCACTGGAATCAAATTCCCAGAGCCCATGTCTGGTCCTGCTTCAACACCTGGAGGGTTAGTTTCCTGCTCTTCGCAGGATAAGGGCTCAGATCCCCAGCATGGTACACAAGACCCTTCAAACTTGTTGTCTTATGCCTGAGCCTCAACTGGGTTAATTCCGCTGTAAAATATTCTCTGGAATTATTGGAATAATTGTCACTTTCTGGGTAGTAAAGTATCTAACCTTTGTCCAGAGAGAGGTCTGGCCATTGTCTGAAGCTACTGGAAGGCATCTCTAGGTTCTTGGAATGTCCTGCCTGATTGGGAGTATCTTTGTTCATCTGAGGGCCTTGGTCACTGGATAGTCTAACAATGTGATTTATGATGAGGACTTTGGGTCTTGTCGTGTTCACTCTACTCCCAGAGGACCTGGAAACTAAAGGTCAACCATGTGGGCAGTTGACCATGTGGCCATCATAAAGACTCTGGACACTGAGGCTTGAGTGAGCTATCCAGGTTGGCCATACTCTATACATGTTGTCATGTGTTGCTGCCATGAGGGGTTAGTATTCTCCATGATTCCACAGGGAAAGGACACATTTGGAACTCTGTAGGGCTCTGCTTTGTGTGTCTCTTCTCCTTATTGATGTTAATGGATGTCCTTTCTCTGAAATAAACCATAACCATGAGTATAACAGCTTTCAGTGAGTTGTGTGAGTTCATCCAGGGAATTATTGGGACTGAAGGTGGTTTTGAGAAATCCCTGAACTTAAAATTAGTATCAGAAGTGGGGCGGACTGTGGACCCTGAAATCCACACTATCTTAAAATACACGAAACTGTTCCACTGTCCCATTTCTGTTTTTTCACTACCCCTACCCCCCTCCTCTTTATTCACTGATGGAATCCTTTTCAAACTTAAAGACATACTGCACTGATGTCGTTATGTACTGGTCTCGTCTGGTAATGAGGGATAAATGAGGGACAATGTCAGGTTTAATTCATAAATGCTTTATGGCTTTGGTTTTCCCTTTAGTTAAAAAAAAAGAAAAGAAAAAAGAAAGATTGAATCCCAGCAGTGACTCTCAACAGAAGACCCTGTGTTAGGATTCTGAGTGAAGGGAGCAGACAAGAAGTGAGGTGTCTAGGTATCTTGTCTGATTCCACTTGTTTATTTGAAGCGGTGGCTGAATTGGAGGTGGGGGGAGTGAGTCCTCCCTCATGAGAACAAAAAAGTTAATAATTTATCAACTTCTGTTCATATTCTCATTAGCTCCAGCTTAATTTAGATTAGAAATATCTGCCTCATAATATGAGATAATTTAACTTCCTACTATTTCCTTCAAGTCAAGTCTCTTTTGTATTTAAGACAATTTTTTTCTGAAGTTCTACAAAAATACAAAAATGATGACACTTGTCTTTGTTTTACTGCTTCCTTTTGGCCAGATCAGACCATCCATTGCTGATGTGGGAAGACAGAGCCTTAATAAATGCTACCCAAAGAATGCTCAGAACAAAGGGAATTCTGAATGCCCAGGCAAACCACTGCTGTGTTTATACAGAAACCCAGTCCATAGGACTAAACACATCAGCCCCTCCTCCCAAGAGGAGAACGCAAAAGTCCATATGCTTGTGTCATCAGAAGCACCGAAACCACCATATGTCACTAAAGATGGCACTGAGACTGCCCTTGGCCAAGTTCCTGATGCTTGCTGATGATGTATTTCCCAAGCACAGACATTTTCAAATCAATTACTGAGAAGTTGAATGACAGGCTATGCTTCTATCAGAAGATTGCATTTCCAATGAAGTCTTTGGAGCCTAAACTCAGTCCCTGGTAGCTCATGTGGCTGAGTCCACAAATTGGTTCCATCAGCAATTTAAGCTCTCCCAGAACATCTGAACATACTTTCCTTACAAAAACTGTGGCAGCCCTTCGATGCCTTGGCATATAAATGAATCAGTGCCAAGACTGGTAGTGACTGCCAGTCCCTTTTTGATGGGCAATTTAATATTCATTATTCAACAGGGGAGAAAATGCTGAGTTGTTTATCACTTGTTCATTAGTTTTAGCCAAATAAAGGATAAACATAATTACTCTTATAAACTACTGTGAGAGAGCCTAAAAATTATAGGGGTAAAAATGGAAGCCTTTAAGAAAACCTTTTTAAAAATGAGAACCTTGGGTATTAGCAAGTGAGTGCGAATAACAGTTCTCATCTCTACTGGTGCCTGTCAACTCCATCTTGCTTTGGACCCACACGAGAAAGTTTGCCAAGAAAAACACTATTCTACTTTTGCATTTTCTATGGGCTTTGTCTTCACTGATGAGGTGTTGGAGGCATTTTGCTACTTGTTACTTCTGTGTGCAGGAATTAAAACTTCTGTACGAGCAAGTTCTCTGTTAAGCAGAAGGCCATGCCTGATGGCACCTACCTCTGAAGGCTGGACTCCCACCTCTGTTTCTGGTAAAGGTTTTCTCCTCCAACTGTTTCTCCGCCATCCCATTCTGTTCCCCTTCCCCGACATCTACAGTTTCAATAACTCAGGACTTGAGATTCTGCTTCTGAATGAATCTAACTTAATCTTCTGTGGTATGGACTGAGTGTGTTCTCCCAAAATTCATATTTGAAGTCCTAACCTCAAGTATGGCTCTCATTGGAGGGGGTGCCTCTGAGGAAGTAATTAAGGTTAAATAAGGTTATAAGGGTGGGGCCCTGATCTACTAGGAATAGTGTCCTTATAAGAAGAGACAACAGAGAATTCTGTCCCTGCCCATGCACTGAGGAAAGGCCACGTGAGGATACAGGGAGAAGGCAGCCACCCACAAGTCAGGATGAGAGCCCTCACCAGGAACTGAAAATGCTAGCACTTTGATCTGGGACCTCCAGCCTCCAGAACTGTGAGAAAATAAGTGTCTATTGTTTACCCAATCTATAGTGTTTCATTAATGCAATCCAAACAAGCTAATACTCTCTATAGTTCTGGAAATCATAACAGATACATACATGCATGTACATATGTGCACATGCATGCACATATGTGTACACACACGCTTCCTTTCTCATTTTTACCTCATTTCCCTGCCATTGTGTTTTTAGGAAGTAGTTGATGAGGATATTGGTGATGATGATTATGTGAAAGAAGAAAGGTATTAGGGTCAAGTGTTTATGTTTTCTTTTTCCCTCCTCAAAGTACTTATACATTTAGTACTTCATTTGGGGGGTCTGGATTCATACAGTCATTGTTTACATGAGAAAGTCAGTCTCTGAAAGATGAACTTCAGTGAGCAAAACTGTTCTTCCTCAAGTTAATGAAAGGAAAATAAAACTCAGAATCTACAAATCTATAGTGATCTTTCCCTGGTGGGCGCAGGGTGTGATAAAATAAAACATAGATGCATAAAACAGAACGCCAACCTCCCTCAGTCACTGAGTATGAGCTGCACCCAATGATGTGACCTCAAACAAGGCAGCTCTGCAGCTGAGGCTGGCTCTGAAAGAACTGCAGCTGAGGGCTGTCTGTCCACATACCCCACTACAGGGCAGCCAGTCCTTCCCAGAAGGGAGAGCTGGGCTACCTCTCTGTGTCTACAGCAAGCTGAAGCTCCCTGTGGACCCTTTCCTGATCCCATTCCTATTTCCAAATATGATCACTGTACTGAAGCAGGTTTACAACCTTCCCATCAATGTTTTTATACAGTCAGCCATCTGTATCTGCGGGCTCCACATCCACAGATTCAACTGCAGACCAAAAATACTAAAAAAAAAAAAAAAAAAAATCCAGAAAGTTCCCAAAAGAAAAACTTGAATTTGCCATGTGCCGGCAATTATTTACATAGCATTTACATTGTATTAGGCATTATAAGGAATACAGAGATGATCTGAAGTATACGGGAGGAGGTGCATAGGATATATGCAAATAATATGTTATTTTATATAAGGGACTTGAGCATCAGGAATTCTGGTGTCCATGGGGATCCTGGAGCCAATTCCCCCACTGATATTGAGGGACGACTGTACTATAAATTACTGGCTCCATGAAAACTACTTGGTTCTGTTTAGTATGATTTTGCTGTACTAATTTAATTCATTTTCAGTGATATAAAAGAACTCATTGTGTTTCTATGCTAAAATTGATTTTGTTATGTCCCCCAATGGATGTGTGAGGCTTTCCAGTTTTTACTCTTACAGCAAAGCTGCAGTGGACAGTTACCCACCTGTGTCACTGGTCTGAAGATTTCTCTAAGGCACAGGTGAAATGGCAGCTCTTGCATTTCTGCATCCCCACTGAACCTAGTTCAGTGTCCACATACAATTAATACTCAAGTATAAAACACCAACCTGCAATTCCTGCAATGAAGCTCTCTAAGTCCCTTGCATCCCACACTCAAATTACCAGTTCTTGGAAATCAATACTTAAACATCACAAAGCAGGTAGATTGCTGCTATTAGCAGTACAAAAGCCAGTATTTCTTTTGAACTGAACTATGTTTGTAAACCTGCCTTTTTTGATCGAAAGTTTTTCTCTGGCAACTCTTTCAAGATGGAAAGACTTAGTGTAATATGTATGTAGATGTGGTAAACAAAACAAAAAAGAACAAATCTTTCAATCTTGTGTTTTTTAATGTAATCAACATAACAATCGTTATACTAAAAAATGAGGAGGTAAGCAAAATAAAAACAAAGAATAGCCCTGTGAGCAGCTGAAGCAGATGTTTAGGCATTACAAGTCTGTGTTTTCATCCCAGGACGCATCTTCCCACCCTCATCAAAATGTGTTTACTCTCACTCTCTCTGTGGTACAATGGAGACACACAGGGTGAGCACATATAATTTAGAGATTCAATGATGGGTACTCAACAAAAATGAGAGGTGAGAAAATGAAAATTAATCATTTAAAAAACACAAATGATGGGTTCTTTTGACCTATTCATTCCAAAGAGCAGGGTTTTTTTTTTTTTAAATGAACCCAGTGTGAACCTGAAATGACGGGTTGGCACCTGCTCCTCTTCTTCTCCAGCTGTGTGACCTAGCATGCTCCCAGATCTCTCTGTGCTCTACATCCTTTACCTGAAAATCAGGTGTAATAATAGCTGCATAGCACAAGGATATCAGTTTGGTGCTTGTGACCACCTAGAGGGGTGGGGTAGGGAGGTTGGGAGGGAGGGAGACGCAAGAGGGAAGAGATATGAGGACATATGTATAAGTATAACTGATTCACTTTGTTATAAAGCAGAAACTAACACACCATTGTAAAGCAATTATACTCCAATAAAGATGTTTAAAAATAAATAAATAAAATAAAATGACATCATGGAGATAAGTAATAAAAAATTGTTTAAATAAAAAATAAATAGCACCTGTTGCATTGGCCCTTGTTCAGACTGAATGTGCAGAAGAAAACACTTAGGATAATGACCAGTACATATTGGGTGCTCAGTGTTGAGGATGAATAAGCCACAGCAGCCCCTGGAAAATTATAATTTTAAAATAGCAATAACTAATGTTAATCATCATGACCTTGTTTCATAGAATAAAAGAAATAATATTCAGTATTTTCCCCCCAGATTGTTGGTGAATAAAATATAACTCAATAGTAACAGATGAAAATATAAACATGGATATATATATCATTATTAAAATGTCAATAGCAGTATAAAAATAATTATGACCTTGATTCATTAAGAAAACAATAATAAATAGTGCTCATAATGCTCAATATTTTCTCAGAAAGTAAAATGGTAAATATGATATTTTGGAATCATTTGTATACAAAAATACCATACAGAATGTATACCAATGTGCTAGGTTAATTATATCATCATTTCCCAAAACTGTATTCTCCAAGTGTCTTAACAAATTTTCCATGGAAAATGTATGTTTGTGTTAAAGTATGTTTGGTCAATGTTGGCTTAAAGAAAGTTAAACAGGGATTTCCTTTTTGAGTAATGAATTTGGAAGCTAAATCTAATTTTTCTTGCTAAAAACAAATAGAAAATCTGGGAAAATATTAACAGAAAATTTTAAGCTAATAATGCAGTGAAGAATTATGTAACTAAAATCTAGTAGAGGAAGGAAACCCATAAAGGTAAGCGTGGCATGTAGAATAACTTTTCCCCAGGAGGTGGCTACCAATTTGGAAGAAATATCTGAGGAGATAAGAGGCTGAACAACGTTGTTAAGTCACAAAGAACTAGAGGGCCAAAACTGCAGTTGAGGGTCCAATGTGGGGAGCCTTGGTGAATCCATCTGCTTGGTGTTGAGCCTCTGTAGAGCTATGCACTAGCAATAAAGGGGGAGGGGGTTGTAAGTAATTTTTTTTTTCTTCCCAAGTACTTAGTTTTCTTTACATTATCTTAAGTCTCTGAACTTGGACTGAGATAGACCCTAATTGCCAGTGTCCTGAACTGCTTACCAGAAGCAGTATACATCTAGTACACCTGAAACTAGCACATTTTAAATCAACTATACTCCAACATAAAATAAAAATTAAATTTTAAAAAAAGAAGCAGTATACATCTTTGTGGTAGAAGTTAACATCATCTGAGGCCACAAGTTATGTCTATGATGTTTGGGGGCACAATTTAGAACTCTTAGTGAAAAATAACCAGATAGAGAAGAAGTCCAGACAACACTAATGAAAACCAAGAAACATAACAGATATTAAAAAGTAGACCCATAGAGGGACCACAAGATGAAAATACCAATGATGACCTTTAAATGACCATAAATATTATATTTTAAAAATAAAACAACAAGATTAAAATTTTGGCAAAGAAGCAAAGACCATAAGAATAGAAATAGACCACTTTCAAATAGAAAGTGAAAAATACAATGATCAATGTTAAAAGTTTGTTGGACAAGTGGACAGATTTAACAATAGGTTAAATGTACTTGGAAAGAGAACTAGAGCTTTGGAATATTCATCAGAAGGAAATATCCAGAATGAAATATGAAGAGTGACAATAGGACTGAAAATACAAAAGAGAAGTTAAGAAACATAAGAAAAGCCCTAAGAAGTTATGTGAAATTGCAGTCTCAAAGAAAGAAGACAGACAGCATGAAGTAGAAAAGACAGTCTTGGAATTTTCTGGGACTAATAAAATATATCAATACATATATCCAAGAAGCCCTACACACTTGCAGCAGAATAAATAACAATGAAACAACACACAGATGCAGCAGGATAAGACTGCTGTCATCCGGAGACAAAGAATAAAATCTCAAAAGTAGTCAGAAATAAGAAGTGCGTTACATTCAAAATAGTCAAAATTAGACTTACAGCTCATGTCACAACAGAAACAATCATAAAGGCAAGACAATGTAATGACATATTCATTCAAAGTGTTGAAAAAAATAACTGTCAATCTAATTCTTTGAGCAATGAGAATATTTTCAATAATGAAAGTGAACTAAAGTATTTTCAAACAAATAAATATCAGGCAATCCATGTTTAACAGACTTTAATTAAAGGAGAGATATGTAGACATAAAATTAAAATGCATAGAAACAATAGTATATGTTAGGAAAAGGACAACTGTTATTCTAAAATCCATGCATTGTCCAAAAAGAGATTAAATTGCCAAGTGATATTACATTTTGAAAAATCAAGGTTGCAGACTGTAACCACTAAGGTAACTACTAAAAGAACAGTAAAACAGTTTTTAACAAAAATGGGAAGGTGGAAAGAAGTGAGACAAAGCTGCTCAAAAAATCCAAATGAAGGCCAAAAAAAAGGGAGATCAAGAAACATAGTTGGGATAAACAGAAAATAGTATTAATATGGTTAGTCTAAAAACTAAATGTCTAAATTACATTAAATGTAAATGGACTACATGTTTCCATAAAAATAGCAATATGCTGCTTACATGTCATGTATATAAATTATAAGCATCAGAAAATTTGAAGTAAAAGCATGAAAGAACACATACCATGCAATATTAACAAAATAAAATTTGTGTAACTATATTAATATCAGACAGAGTAAACTTTTTTTGCCTTAAGGCAAAACACATTGCTAGAGATACACAGAGGCATTTCATTATGAGAAAAGCATCAATTCACAATTGAGTATAAACTTATACATCTCTATCACTTACTAAAGTGTATTCACATATTTTAAAGCAAACTGAACAGAATTACAAACAGAAATTCAAAAGTTTATAATCACCTTGACAGATTTTAAAACAACTTTCTTAGTAATTTTAAGAACAAGAATAAAAATAGGGAGAGTGAAGACATTCTTGAAGAAGACAAAATAGAGAAATTGCTTTACAAAGCAATTAAATGAAATCAAATTAAATTTGTATGTTATATAATTAAATTATGTACCAAGACTTATTAAGTTACAGCGATTAAGATAGTGTGGTGCTTTGATCCGGGGGTAGAAAAATAGCCCAGTGAAACAGAGTGGAGTACAGAAGCAGATTATGCATATATGGACACCTGATTTACAGAAAAGGTGGCACTGAAGTACAACGGGAGAAAACAATTGTTTTCGATAAATGGTGTTGGGCCAATTGGATTTATATATGGGAAAAATATGTAAACCCTACATCATATCATACAAAAGAATCAATTTCAGATGAATTATAGACCTAAATGTACAAGATAAAGTACTAAAACTTTAGAAAATAATGTTAGAATATGTTCATGAACAGGATAGAGAACATTTTCTTAAGTATGACACAAATTCATTCAACATAAAAAGAATGAATAAAAATGGATTATATCAAAATTTAAAAATTCTGTTAATCAAAAGACAATGTTAAGAGGGTGAGACAAGTCACAAAAAATATAAATAACACTGACAAATCATACAAAAACAAAGACAAACAACCCAATAAAAAGGGTACAAGTGACTTGACTAAGTAGTCTATTAAAAAAAAAAAAACAGTTCTAAGGATTCAACTTCACAAGTCAGCAGGGGAATGAAAATTAAAACCACAATGTGATATTACTTAATACCCACCAGAATAACTAAAATTGAAGTATCTTACAGTACCAACTCAAACTCTCATACAGTGCTGGTGGGAGTGTAAACTAGTTTAGCTACTTTGGAAAACTGTTTGGCATTATTTAAGTTAAACATATCTGATAATCTAGCAATTCCTCTCCTAGGTATGTGAACAAGAGAAATACATTCACATGCTTAGCAAGAGACAGCTACAAGAATGTTCACAACAACATTTGTCACAATAGTCCCTAAAGGGAAATAATCCAAAAGATTATTGATGTTAGAATGGACAAATAATTTGATATAATTAGACAAGGGTATACTATATAGCAGAGACAATTAATAAACCAAGCTCCATCCAACAAATGAATGGATCTCACAAACATGATGTTGAATGAGAGAAGCAAAACACAAAGGACAATATACCTCACACTTACATTTATATAAAGTTCAAAACTGGAAAACTGCACTATGGTGTTAGAAGTGAAGACAATAATCATCTTGGGGAAGAATAAAAGGAAATGAGATGGTGATTGAGAGGGAGGATGAGAAAGCATCTAGATTATCTACAACATGCCATTTCTAAACTTGTATGATGATAAATTAGATATTCACTTTGTGATCATTTGTGGAGATGTAATGCAGGTCTTCTGTACTGTTTGATACATGACTTATATGTCAATTTTTTTTAAGTTCCATAAAAGGGAGAAAAAGAGAAGTTACATAGGTTTCTTTAGTTCAGGACTTCTGTGAGAATTTAACACACATGAGTCTTCAAGTGTAGGAATATAGTATGTAGTTTATCTTGACTTACTTGATCACAGAAAACTTATTCTTAACCACTGAAGGATCTGTGGTTTCCTGGGAATAGTTTGGGAATCTTTGAATTTCCTGTAGTTCATAATCATCCATAGCAATCCCTATGCTATTATAGTTATTTCTAGAAATCAACAACAACAAACCTTATTTGATAAATGTACAGAAGGCTTGCTAGAATGTTGTCCTCAGGACTGACAACTATAGCAGCCTCACTAATAAGATTACATTTAATAGCCAGAATGCAGCCTTGACTGCTATAACAAAATAACCCAAAATAAGAGCGGTGTGCTTATACAAGATAGTTCACATTTCTTGGAAGTTCGAATACTATTCCAAGGCTGGTATGGTGGTTCTACTATCATCAAAAGCCAAGGCTCATTCTGCCATCTTGTTCTGCCACCTTTCTATATGAAGCTTCCTTCTCATGGCCCATGATGGCTGTTGGAGCTCCACCCATCACACATCCACATTTAAGCTAGTGGTATTAGGGAAAGGGGAAAAGGTAGGAGGGAATACCTCTCATTTTTAGGGGTTAGCCTAGAATTAACATATATTATATCTACTTTCTCACCATTAGTCAGAATTTAGTCACACGGCCACACCTAGCTGCAAGGGAGGCTGAAAACAGCATCACTGACAAATTAATATATAGATTTATTTTACCAAAGGAAGAGAAAGAGGACAGGGATTGGGGGGAATGTCCCTGATCCTTCCCTAAGTAAATTCCTCCAGAGGGAGTTTTAAAAGATATTCCCTTTCGTTGGTATATCCTACAAACAATATCAGTGATAAAGTACAGGGAAATCAGAACCTAGATGAAAGTAAAAAAGACCTGCAGAAAGGAACAATGATGGCCAGTTTCAATGGCATTACATCAACAGGACTCTGGTTATTTCTGTGTTTTAGAAGAGGGAGGCAATCTGGAGAATGTTCCATCTTTGACAGAACACCTAAGTAGCTGGTTCACCAGGAAAGTGCTGCAGAGAATATTTTGACCAGATGGCCAATATGTGTTGAACATCTGTTTGTGTGAAGTCGTGTCATATGTTGGAAACATCAGGAGCTTTGGGGGTCAAAAGGACCTGGCTGTGAACTTTGCTTTGCCACTTCCTACAGTATGACATTGCATAATCTTCTTACCCCAAACCAAAAACAATCCAAACCCCACCAATGTCTGGGTTTTCATTTTAGTGTCTTTTCATCGGTATTGATTGCCTCTTCCCATGAATCTGATTTCAGTGTGTAAACTTTGCTGCTTCTCCTGAAACCTCACTGCCTGCAAGACACCTAATTAACAGGTGCATTTTGAAAGACACCTAACAAAAGCCTCCCTGTGTATCTGAGCACAAGGACTCTCATTAGTGAATGAGAGGTGATTATTTATACCACTTCTATAATTAAAAATTCTGAAAACTAATTACAATTATCCACCAGTATTTCAACGTGCCAGAACTGAAGATCTTAACCTTCCTTGCTGCATTGTTCTTTCTTCTCTTCCCATTCTAATCTCCTCAAGGGGCCCACTGTTTTCCTT
This sequence comes from Kogia breviceps, assembly GCF_026419965.1. Lineage (NCBI taxonomy): Eukaryota > Metazoa > Chordata > Mammalia > Artiodactyla > Physeteridae > Kogia > Kogia breviceps. The sequence continues at coordinate 199,109,969 of NC_081310.1, read as the reverse complement.
TTGTAAACTCTGCAGTAGCTCTCTAGTTCCCAGAACGTAACTGTTTGTTTTCCATATATGTCCTCCAGTTCCAGGCTGTTAGAAGGGCTATTTGTTTGTCATCTCTGAAACGGGAAGGGAAGGGCCAACAATTGCTTCATCGTAATACCTTGGCTATACAAATAGATATTTGAAAGATGGAAGACTCGGGTTGCAGCCGGTGTGCCTATGTCCTGATTTGTTTCTCAACCTGTTCTTCTTGTCCTGTGCAAGCTGTCAGGGCTTCTTGGTGTCTCTTGTAAGCACCATGTGTAATTCATAGCCATTAGTTCCACCAATGGATCAAACAGGGAGAAAACCCAAAATATCAGAAGTTCCAGTTAATTAAAGTAACTTCATTGAGAAGACTCATCTGAGTCTCTCTAGCAAGTAATTTTTGAACCCTAGATGAAGCAACAGAGAAATTTCTATCTGTTGATTACATCTTCATCATCATCATGACACCACCATCATTATAGTTATCCCAACACATTGGCAATGGAGTCCCCCCTCACTGGGTGCACAACACCCCACACTGTGGGCATGGGAGTTCATGTTGGCATGGAAACCATCCAGGCCTGCTTCAAGCAATGGCCATATGCCATTTCACAAGATAGGATAGCTTCTGGAAATTGTTCTGTAGATTGCTTCTCAAATGCCCCAAGGAAGTTGAATTTTCCAGCCATGTGTGTCTGCACAGGCTTATGGTTTAAAATGACATCTGGTGAGGAGTTTCTCACTAAAAGACTTTGGATAGTGCTAAGAAAGGAGAAGATTTAGGCCACTACCAAGAGCTGGCTTTGATCATCAAAGTTTTGCTAGAATCAGAGAAAAAGTTCTCTACTTTCAAAGCTAAGGATAGTGGGTTGGAAAGCATAGTCTCTGGACCAACTTCACAGGGTCACAAAAAATTAATAAGCTTGTTTGGCTGAAATGACTGGCAACTTTTGATTCTCTGCCTTTTGGTTTTATCAACTAGAAGAGTAGATAGCCATCCCTTAACTATGGGGGGACTTTTTATCAGGTAGAGATGTGTCCCACCCTCCCTAGCAAGAACTGCCATTCTCCCAAAGCAACAGGACAGAATTTGGGAAGAGGAAAGATGGAAGTTACTCTGGCAGTGTCATACTCTGGCAGGGATTGATCACAGGTAACAGGCACAAGAGATAATTTCATCTCAGCCTAACAGAGTTGCTTTACAAGAAAGACACTGGGAATTTGACTATAATCCATGTCATTTTCCTTCCTTCCATCTTCATAGGATGGATTCCAAATTGCACTCAAAGTAGAGAGAAAATGGGACCATAGGCAATATAACATGCTTATATGCAAATACCAAGCCACTGGAAGTCTTCTCAATTGGGAATTACCATAGATATAAAAAATATTTTTTATTATAATTTATAAGGGTCCTGTGCCTCCCCTTGTTATAGAAGGGTATTTCCCCCCATATTAAATTAAGACATGCTCATGTGACTTGCATTGGCCAATGGTAGGTGAGCAGTGTGATATGCATCATTTTCTGTTGAAAGCCTGAGGAATTAGCATGTGTGTAACCACTATGTCTTCTCTATAACTGTATCACCACTGCTACCATGATGGACAGCAATGTTCCAGAGAGAGCCTGCACTATTAGTGTCTGCTATGATTATGCTGGCCAAAGTAACAAGAAAAGCCATTGATCAATTTTATAATTATGTATGTTATAATTTCTGCAATAACCACAATATTGTAACTTCCAATACATGAGGGGAAAAGAAAAGAATGAGAAAACAAATAACTTCAAAATATGCTCAAAAAAAGAGAATGAAAAGAAAAATAGAGATGTCAGAAAAATAGGAAAAATTAAATGACACAGTATGAAATTTAAATGTATCAGTTTTACAATCCACATGAAAAATATTGTCATATTTCCAGTTCACAGGTGACATATCTAAAAACTAAAAGTACAGTGTTTAAAAGTAAAGGCATAAAAAAAATACTTGACAAATACTAATAAATCGAAGCTAGTGTCACTGTCTTTGTTTTAAACATCTTTACTGGAGTATAATTGGAGTATAAAAAGTAATTTGAAAAAAAAAAGAAAGAAGAGGGCAACCAAAACCAAAACAAAAACAAAAAACAAATCCACCAATGATACCAATGATAACAAGCACTAAAAACTATACTAAAAATATAAAATAAAAGGACAGACAGAACCCTAGGACAAATGTAAAACAAAGCTATACAGACAAAATCACACAAAGTCCACCACCTCAATTTTGGGATGATTCGTTGTCTATTCAGGTATTCCAGAGATGCAGGGTACATCGAGTTGATTGTGGAGACTTAACCCTCTGCTCCTGAGGCTGCTGGGAGAGATTCCCCTTTCTCTTCTTTGTTCTCACAGCTCCTGGGGTTCAGGTTTGGATTTGGCCCCCCCTCTGTGTGTAGGTCACCTGAGAGCTTCTGTTTTTCGCTCAGACAAGACAAGGTTAAAGTAGCAGCTGATTATGGGGCTCTGCTCACTCAGGTCAGGGGAGGGATGGGTACGGAATGCGGGGTGAGTCTGCAGCGGCAGAGGCTGGTGTGATGTTGCAACAGCCTGAGGTGCACTGTGTGTTCTCCCGGGGAAGTTGTCCCTGGATCCCGGGACACAGGCAGTGGCGGGCTGCACAACCTCTCAGGAGGGGAGGTGTGAATAGTGAATTGTGCTCGCACACAGGTTTCTTGGTGGCTGCAGCAGTAGGCTTAGCATCTCATGCTTGACTCTGGTGTCCATGCTGATAGCCGCAGCTTGCACCCATCTCTGGACTTCGTTTAGGCAGTGCTCTGAATCACCTCTCCTTGTGCACCCCAAAACAATGGCCTCTTGCCTCTTAGGCAGTTCCAGACTTTTTCCCGGACTCCCTTCTGGCTAGCTGTGGCACACTAGCCCCCTTCAGGCTGTGTTCATGCAGCCATCCCCAGTCCTGTCATTGGGATCTGAACTCCAGGGCCTGAGCCTCAGCTCCCAGCCCCCGCCCACCCTGGAGGGTGAGCAGAGAAGCCTCTCAGGCTTGTGAGTGCTGGTCAGCACCGATCTTCTGTGAGGGAATCTCTCTTCTTTGTCCTCTGCACCGTTATTGCTGTGCTCTCCTCCGTGGCTCTGAAGCTTCCCCCACCCACCGCCACCCCACCGTCTCCACCATTGAAGGGCCTTCCCAGTGTGTGGAAACTTTTCATCCTTCACAGCTCCCTCCCAGAAATGCAGGTCCCTTCCCTATTTTTTTGTCTCTGTTTTTTCTTTTTCCTTTTGCCCTACCCAGGTACATGGAGGAGTTTCTTTCTTTGGGGGAAGTCTGAGGTCTTCTGTTAGCGTTCAGTAGGTGTTCTGCAGGAGTTATTCCACATGTAGATGTATTTCTGATGAATTTGTAGGGAGGAAGGTGATCTCCACGTCCTACTCCTCGACATCTTGAAGGTCTCCCCTAGCATCACTCTTTTAAGATCAAACTGGACTTGAAGGGAAAAACTATTATCTATGAATAAGAGAGTTAGTCATAGTGACAAATGATTAGATTGACCAGGAAAACATAACGATTCTAAGTAGGTATGCATCGAACAGCACAGGTCACAATACATAAAGCCAAAATGATAAATAAATAAATACACAAATACAAAATCATAACTGGGATATTTTTAACACTTCATCTGAGGATGATAGAATAATCTGACACATGCAATATCTATATAGTAGATTTGAATTAGCTGACTTTAAAAACCTGACCCAATGGTCATATAAAATACTGCACTTAAGAGAATACATAATCTTGTCAAACACACTAAATAATAAACCCAATCTCAACAAATAACAAAGAATAGATATCATACAAACCATATTTATAAATAAAAATAAGAGTCAGGAATCAATATTTAAAGATACCTATCAAAAATTCTGTATGTCGGGCTTCCCTGGTGGCGCAGAGGTTGAGAATCCGCCTGCCGATGCAGGGGACACGGGTTCGTGCCCCGGTCCGGGAAGATCCCACATGCCGTGGAGCAGCTGGGCCCGTGAGCCATGGCCGCTGAGCCTGCGCGTCCGGAGCCTGTGCTCCGCAACGGGAGAGGCCACAACAGTGAGAGGCCCGCGTACCGCAAAAAAAAAAAAAAAAAAAAAAAAAAAAAAAAAAAAAATTCTGTATGTCTGAAAATTTTAAAACTCACTTCTAAATAACTATTTAGTCATATACTAGGTCATAATAGAAAGTAGAATAAATGTAGACTAGGGAAATAATAAAAATAATACATATTGAACATACTAAGACCATATATGTATATACATCCTTAAGTGCTAATGCTAGAAAAGAAGAAAGTCTGAAAATTCACGAGAAAATAATTCATCTAAAAAAGGTAGAAAGGGACTTCACTGATGGTCCAATGGTTAATTATCTGCCTTCCAATTCAGGGGACATGAGTTCTATCCCTGGTTGGGGAACTAAGATCCCACATGTCGTGGGGCAATCAAGCCTGCACACCACAACTACTTAGCACATGAGCCACAACTAGAGAGCCCGCATGCCACAACTTCAGGGCTCACATGCTCTGGAGCCTGTGAACCAAAACTACAGAACCTGCACACGGCAACAAGGGGCCCATGCACCACAGTGGAGGATCCTTCATGCTACAACAAATATCCTGTGTGCTGCAACTAAGACCCAACACAGCCAAAACTAAAATAAATAATTTAAAAAATTAAAAGGTAGGAAAAGAATAATAGCATAAATACAAAATAAGTAGATGAAGATGATAATAAAGATAAAGGAAAAATTGAAAAATAGAAAATAAAATATGGTAAGAATAGAGGTAACAACTAGTTCTCTTTTTTTGTTTGTTTGTTTTGTTTTGTTTTGTTTTTTAACATCTTTATTGGAGTATAACTGTTTTACAATAGTGTGTTAGTTTCTCCTTTACAACAAAATGAATCAGTTATACATATACATATGTTCCCATATCTCTTCCCTCTTGCATCACCCTCCCTCCCACCCTCCCTATCCCACCCCTCTAGGTGGTCACAAAGCACCCAGCTGATCTCTCTGTGCCATGCTAGCTTCCCACTAGCTATCTAATTTACATTTGGTAGTGTATATTTGTCCCTGTCACTCTCTCACTTCATCACATCTTACCCTTCCCCCTCCCCATATCCTCAAGTCCATGCTCTAGTAGGTCTGTGTTTTATTCCCATCCTATCAGTAATCTCTTCATGACATTTTTTTTTCTTAGATTCCATATATATGTGTTAACATACGGTATTTGTTTTTCTCCTTCTGACTTACTTCACTCTGTATGACAGACTCCAGGTCTATCCACCTCATTACAAATAACTCAGTTTCATTTCTTTTTATGGCTGTGTAATATTCCATTGTATATATGTGCCACATCTTCTTTATCCATTCATCTGAACAACTAGTTCTTTAATGAATCTAATAAAGTTGTTAACTTTTGGGCAAGATTTATCTAGAAAAAGGGAAAATGCACAAATGAAAGATGTTAAGGATAATGTTGCAGCATAGAAACTAATAAGAAGATACTGTCATTTCAATACATTAAAAATTAGATAAAATATTTTGCACCAAATAAATCCATATTTTAAAAAATACCAAAATATAGCAAGAGATAAAATGATCTCCAGTTTCTTTGATGACACTAGCACAACATTAATTAGAACATGTGACTAAAACAGTATAAGAAAAATTACAGTCCCATCTTTTTCTTTAAAATCCTAAACAAAATATTAAACTAAATCCAGCTTGATTTATAACCTTAATAAATCATGAGCAAGTTGGGTTTATCTCAGAAATGGAAGGTGGATTTAGCATTAAGAAATTACAGCAGTTTACCACATTAATAGATTAAAAGAGAACAATCATATGATTGTCTCAACAGATGCAGAAGAAAAGTTTTTGGCAACTTCTAACATCAATTCGTGACAAAATTTCATAAAAACTAAGGGAAAGGAGCCACTTTAATTGGTAGACTATCTTTAGAAACATGCTTCATCAGATTTCATTCTTAATAGTGAAACATTAAAAGCAGCTTCTTTAGAAATAGACCAGAGTGTTCACTATTCCACCTATGTTCAACATTGCATTAAGGGTTTTAGCCAGTTCAGTAAGGCAAGAAAACTAAGTCATAAAAATTGGAATGAAAGAAACAAAACTTGTTATCTGTTACAGTTGCCCTACAGGAATGGAATAAACTCCTGCCAACTAAAGAATGTCCACTCACCATTCAGCTCTACAAGGATAAAGTCATTAGCCACTGTGGGTCACTGACCTTCAACACACCCTGAAAGGATTTCAGGGCAGAGATCAAGAAGGAGGCACTCTGTGCTCTAGGAAAACTGGCAGAACAGGCCTTCAGATAGTTATATATTTTCAGGAGAACATTTTATAAACCCAATTTCTTGCATCTTCCCATACTTAGAAAAGCATTAAAATCATTAAATAAGGTATCTGTTCCTCATGACTAGCAGCAACCTTCAACCAAGATGAGTGCTTGAGTGCAGGTACCCCTTCTCCGAAGTCACATATATATTGACCTCCCCACCCCCCACACCCTGGCTCTTCAGAACAGTTCCTCACAGCTATCTCCTGGGCTCTAGTCATCAGTAAGTCCCTCAATAAAACTGGAGCTCACAGCTCTCACGTAGTGGGCTTTTATTTCAGTCGATACTGCCTTCTCAAAATTTGATTGGGATGTGGAGACTGATGATACCACACATACACTTAAAGGGTATGAAAATATTTATTATTCACATAACAAGACTTTCTGGGGAGAGAGCAGGCTCCCAAGTTGGTCCAAAAATGGCTTGAGAAATCAGGCCCAGGAAATTGGCCTGTGGTTTTTACGGTGTTTAGGTTCCCATGTACAAGGCCTGGGACTTGTGTGGTTCAAATGTCATGCTTGACCACCCAGGTTTTCTCATCAGCTTGCTCAGATGTGGGGCAGAGAGGAGGTAGGAGGAGAGTTAAGAGCTGACAGCAGTCAAACATCAAAATTGGAGTCAAACTCTTTATTACACTATTTAGAGATGATATTATTGAAATTAGAAAAATGAAAACACTGCAGATTAAGTATCAGAATTACTAAAAAATAAAACAGTGACATTGCTAGGTATAAAATCTGTAGACAAATTCAGTTGTATTTATATAAACTAGCAGTAACAGGTAGACATTTAGATTAGAAGAAGAAGATTTACAACAGCATCAAATACTACCTAGAGATGAATCTAACAAAAATATAGGAACTGTCAGAGGGAAATTTATAGAATACTAATAAAAATTATTTTTACAAAATTCAATAACAGAAAGCTCTCAATTCTGCCCAGATTAAATGAAATCTATTCAAAAGAGCAAAGCCCTATTTTGAAACTTTATTAAAAAGAGCACTGGCTCTTCCATTCTTTGGCTAACTGACACATGCTCTTTCCACAGAATAATTGGTTTTGGTTGAAATTTGTCACATGGCTCTGTCAAGCTGTGAAAGGCTGCAGAATGTGGGGAAGTAGACAGAATTACTGATAAGCACCATTGTCCCTGCAAAATGTCCAGTAAAACTGAGCATGCACAAATCTTCTGACAAAGTTTAGATCATGAAGAAACTCTTGAACATATGCACTAGAAGGTGTTGACTTAAAGAAAAATACACAACATGAGAGTTGTGAGTTTAAGTTTTTTCAGGGTCTTACTGAGGACCATAGCGTGGGAAACAGACTTCCAGATAGTTCTGAGGAATTTCTCTGAAGAGGTAGGGAAGGAGCAAGTATATATATTTATAAATTTTTTTTGGCTAGGAAATAAATGTAGTCAAACATACATCTCAGTAAAAGATTACAGCTAATCACAAATAACAGATACCTCAAGTTAATGATTTTAGTGCTTTTCTATGTAAGAGAAGATGGAAGAATCTGGGGTCATTGAAATTTTTCTTGAGATATGTATCTTAACTATCTATGGGCTGTTTATCCAAAGCACAGAACACCTCATTCTATTTTTCTTATCCTGAATTCCCTGCAGGGTGCACTGTCAGTGGGCAACTATAGAGGGTTGTGATTTAACTCTTTGTTTGGATGATGAGTGACATTCTTAGTTCCTTCTTTTTATTTTCTTTCCACGGAGACATATCCAAATCTGTCTTTAACAGCATTGTTCATAATAGTAAAAATGTTGGAAATCATCCAGAGTCCATCAACTGTAAAATGAGTAAATGAATGGTACATTCTCACAATGAAGTATTCTCAGTGAGGGCTGGAGTCAGCTATGCTACCTTGCAAGAGCTAATTGTGCACCTTTCTTCCCAACTTTGCTTGGAGGGGCTTTACTTTACACCACAGAAATGGGCAAATTGTACAAAGCAGGGTTTTTGCACTTTGGAGAGCCTGTTGTTAAACATTCACCAACACATCACTGACTCTACTGCAGTAAGGGTGACAAACTATAGCCATATGCACCAACATGGTTAAATCTTTGTATAATGTGGAGAAAAAGAATAAAGTTATAGAAAAATACACACAGTATTATCCCACTTATCTAAAGTTTCAAAACTGACAAAAATAAGTACAAGAATAACCAGGCAGTTAAATTATATATATATATATATATATATATATATATATATATATATATATATATATATATATATATATATATATATATATCAAGAAAACCAAGGAAATGGTTCATAGCAAATTTTGAATGTGATTATTCAAAGGAGGTAGATCCAGGGGATTGAGAACAAAGAACACATGAAGGAAGGAGTTTGGTTCATGGCTCTGTTCTATTTCTTGACTTCAGTCATGGGTCAAAGAATAGTCATTTTCTAATAGATCTTTTAATTGTTCATACATATTTTCATCTGTTCTTTGGTGGGTGGCTGGGTGTGTTACATTTAACCACTGACAAAAACTTATAAAATAGTAAAGTTAAAATCAGCACTGGAGAGAATAAAGAGCAAAAATGACAGGTGGAAAGTCAAATATTAATAAATGCTGTGGAAGGAACACTGGATTCAGTCTCCTAGAATTCAGTGAAAGAAGACAGAGCTGAAATGAGGTAGGAGAAGAGGATGGACATGGCACCCAGCTAACTTAGAAGTTGTGGTTCTTCCTTGTGAGTGTGTGGGTGTGGGGAGGGGAGGGAGGAGATAAGAGTAATTGATAGAGAATAAATATTTAAAATGGAGAAAATTATACATTAAAAAACCCTCTGATCAAGCAGCTCAAAAGAATGTTTCAGAAAAAATTAATGAAAAGTTATTTATATCTAGATGTACCTGGGGAAAAATTATTTTTTTAAAAGTGGGTCAAGGGAGGCTGGTCAAGGATAAAGGAAGAAAAAAAATCACATTGGGTGCAATCTTTTCTGTACTCCACTTCTTCCGGCACTTGTACTGAAGTGTCCACACGGTTTTGACGGTAAATGTTTGTCCCTCCAATTTGTGTCTAATGGAGCTGTCTTACATGCATTAAGGTAACTGAAAGATACTTTGAGAATGGTCAGGAAATATATTATTCTCATATGATTTATTCCATCAGGCCAACCAGGTAATCACAGTGTAAAACTCAAGAAACAGGAAGACCTAGCTTTTTTGTTAAACATCTTTATTAGAGTATAATTGCTTTACAATGGTGAGTCAATTTCTGCTTTATAACAAACTGAATCAGTTATACATATTCATATGTCCCCATATCTCTTCACTCTTGCATCTCCCTCCCTCCCACCTCCCTATCCCACCCCTCTAGGTGGTCACAAAGCACAAAGCTGATCTCTCTGTGCTATGCAGCTCCTTCCCACTAGCTATCTGTTTTACATTTGGTAGTGTATCTATGCTCATGCCACTCTCTCACTTTGTCCACACTTACCCTTCCCCCTCCCCATATCCTAAAGTCCATTCTCTAGTAGGTCTGCATCTTTATTCCCATCTTTCCCTTAGGTTCTTCTGACTTTTAAAAAATATTCCATATATATGTGTTAGCAGATGGTATTTGTTTTTCTCTTTCTGACTTACTTCACTCTGTATGACAGTCTCTAGGTCCATCCACCTCACTACAAATAACTCAATTTTGTTCCTTTTTATGGCGGAGTATTATTCCATTGTATATATGTGCCACATCTTCTTTATCCAAGTATCTGTTGATGGACACTTAGGTTGCTTCCATGTCCTGGCTATTGTAAATAGAGCTGCAATGAACATTTCGGTACATGACTCTTTTTGAATTATGGTTTTCTCAGGGTATATGCCCAGTAGTGGGATTGCTAGGTTGTATGGTAGTTCTACTTTTAGTTTTTTAAGGAACCTCCATACTGTTCTCCATAGTGGCTGTATCAGTTTACATTCCCACCAACAGTGAAAGAGGGTTCCCTTTTATCCACACCTCCTCCAGCATTTACTGTTTGGAGATTTTTTGATGATGGCCATTCTGACCAGTTTGAGATGATATCTCATTGTAGTTTTGATTTGCATTTCTCTAATGAATAATGATGTTGAGCATTCTTTCATATGTTTGCTGGCAATCTGTATATCTTCTTTGGAGAAATGTCTATTTAGGTCTTCTGCCCATTTTTGGATTGGGTTGTTTGTTTTTTTGATATTGAGCTGCATGAGTTGCTTGTATGTTTTGGAGGTTAATTCTTTGTCAGTTGCTTATTTTGCAGATATTTTCTCCCATTCTGTGAGTTGTCTTTGCATCTTGTTTATGGTTTCCTTTGTTCTACAAAAGCTTTTAAGATTCATTAGATCACATTTGTTTATTTTTGTTTTGATTTCCATTTCTCTAGGAGGTGGGTCAAAAAGGATCTTGCTGTGATTTATGACATAGAACGTTCTGCCTAGGTTTTTCCCTAAGAGTTTGATGGTGTCTGGCCTTACATTTAGGTCTTTAATCCATTTTGAGTTTAGTTTTGTGTATTGTGTTAGGGAGTGTTCTAATTTCATTCTTTTACATGTAGCTGTCCAGTTTCCCCAGCACCACTTATTGAAGAGGCTGTCTTTTCTTCACTGTCTATTCTTGCCTCCTTTATCAAAGATAAGGTGACCTTATGTGCTTGGGTTTATCTATGGGCTTTCTATCCTGTTCCATTGATCTATAATTCTGTTTTTGTGCCAGTACGATACTGTCCTGATTACTGTAGCTTTGTAGTATAGTCCGAAGTCAGGGAGCCTGATTCCTCCAGCTCCGTTTTTCCTTCTCAAGATTGCTTTGGCTATTCAGGGTCTTTTGTGTTTCCATTCAAATTGTGAAAATTTTTTTCTAGTTCTGTTAAAAATGCCAGTGGTAGTTTGATAGGGATTGCATTGAATCTGTAGATTGCTTTGGGTAATAGAGTCATTCTCACAATGTTGATTCTTCCAATACAACAACATGGTATCTCTCCATCTATTTGTATCATCTTTAATTTCTTTCATCAGTGTCTTATAATATTCTGCATACAGGTCTTTTGTCTCCTTAGGTAGGTTTATTCCTAGATATTTTATTCTCTTTGTTGCAATGGTAAATGGGAATGTTTTCTTAAGCTCACTTTCAGATTTTTCATCATTAGTGTATACGAATGCAAGAGATTTCTGTGCATTAAGTTTGGATCCTGCTACTTTACCAAATTCATTGATTAGTTCTAGTAGTTTTCTGGTAGCATCTTTAGGATTATCTATGTATAATTTCATGTTATCTGTAAACAGTGACAGTTTTACTTATTCTTTTCTGATTTGGATTCCTTTTATTTCTTTTTCTTCTTGATTGCCGTGGCTAGGACTTCCAAAACTATGTTGAATAATAGTGGTGAGAGTGGGCAACCTAGCCTTGCTCCTGATCTTAGAGGAAATGGTTTCAGTTTTTCACCATTGAGAACGATGTTGGCTGTGGGTTTGTCATATATGGCCTTTATTATATTGAGGAAAGTTCCCTCTATGCCTACTTTCTGGAGAGTTTTTATCATAAATTGGTCTTGAATTTTCTCGAAAGCTTTCTTTGCATCTATTGAGTTGATCATATGGTTTTTCCTCCTACAATTTCTTAATATGGTGTATCATGGTGATTGATTTGCATATATTGAAGAATTCTTGCATTCCTGGGATAAACCCCACTTGATCATAGTGTATGATCCTTTTAATGTGCTGTTGGATTCTGTTTGCTACTATTTTTACATCTATGTTCATCAGTGATATTGGCCTGTAGTTTTCTTTCTTTGTGACATCTTTGTCTGGTTTTTGCATCAGAGTGATGGTGGCCTCATAGAATGAGTTTGGGTGTGTTCCTCCCTCTACTATATTTCGGAAGAGTTCAAGAAGGATAGGTGTTAGCTCTTTTCTAAATGTTTGATAGAATTCACTTGTCCACCTCGTCCTGAGCTTTTGTTTGTTGGAAGATTTTTAATCACAGTTTCTGTTTCAGTGCTTGTGATTGGTCTGTTCATATTTTCTTTTTCTTCCTGGTTCAGTCTCAGAAGGTTGTGCATTTCTAAGAATTTGTCCATTTCTTCCAGGTTGTCCGTTTTATTGGCATATAGTTGCTTGTAGTAATCTCTCATGATCCTTTGTATTTCTTCAGTGTCAGTTGTAACTTCTCTTTTTTCATTTCTTATTCTATTGATTTGAGTCTTCTCCCTTTTTTTCTTGATAAGTCTGGCTAATGGTTTATCAATGTTGTTTATCTTCTCAAAGAATCAGCTTTTAGTTTTATTTATCTTTGCTATCTTTTCCTTCATTTCTTTTTCATTTATTTCTTATCTGATCTTTATGATTTCTTTCCTTCTGCTAACTTTGCGGGTTTTTTTTATTCTTCTTTCTCTAATTGCTTTAGGTGTATGGTTAGGTTTTTTATTTGAGATGTTCCTTGTTTCTTAAGATAGTCTTGTATAGCTATAAACTTCCCTCTTAGAACTGCTTTTCCTACATCCCATAGGTTTTGGGTCATTGTGTTTTCATTGTAATTTGTTTCTAGGGTTTTATTTAAATTTCCTCTTTGATTTCTTCAGTGATCTCTTGGTTATTAAGTTGTGTGTTGTTTAGCCTCCATGTGTTTTTATTTCCTACAGATTTTTTTCCTGTAATTGATATCTAGTCTCATAGCATTGTGGCTGGAAAAAGATACTTGATACAATTTCAGTTTTCTTAAATTTACCAAGGCTTGATTTGTGACCCAAGATATGATCTATCCTGGAGAATGTTCCATGAGCACTTGAGAAGAATGTGTATTCTGTTGTTTTTGGATGGAATGTCCTATAAATATCAATTAAGTCCATCTTGTTTAATGTATCATTTAAAGCTTGTGTTTCCTTATTTATTTTCATTTTGGATGATCTGTCCATTGGTGAAAGTGGGGTGTTAAAGTCCCCTACTATGCTTGTGTTACTGTTGATTTCCCGTTTTTTGTGTTTTTTTTTTGTGGTATGCGGGCCTCTCACTGTTGTGGCCTCTCTCATTGCGGAGCGCAGGCTCAGCGGCCATGGCTCATGGGTCCAGCCGCTCCGCGGCACGTGGGATCTTCCCAGACTGGGGCACGAACCCATGTCTCCTGCATCGGCAGGAGGAGTCTCAACCACTGTGCCACCAGGGAAGCCCCAATTTCCCGTTTTATGGCTATTAGTATTTGCCTTATGTATTGAAGTGCTCCTGTATTGGGTGTATAAATATTTACCATTGTTATATATTCTTCTGGGATTGATCCCTTGATCATTATGTTGTGTCCTTCTTTGTGACTTGTAATACTCTTTGTTTTAAAGTGTATTTTGTCTGATATGAGAATTGCTACTCCAGCTTTCTTTTGATTTCCATTTGCATGGAATATCTTTTTCCATCCCCTCACTTTCAGTCTATATGTGTCCCTAGGTCTGAAGTGGGTCTCTTTTAGACAGCATACATACAAGTCTTGTTTTTGTATCCATTCAGCCAGTCTATGTCTTTTGGTTGGAGCATTTAATCCATTTACATTTAAGGTGATTATCGATATGTATGTTCCTATTACCATTTTCTTAATTGTTTTCGGTTAATTATTGTAGGTCTTTTCCTTCTCTTGTAGTTCCTGCCTAGAGAAGTTCCTTTAGCATTTGTTGTAAAGTTGGTTTTGTGGTGCTGAATTCTCTCAGCTTTTGCTTGTCTGTAAAGGTTTTAATTTCTCCATCAAATTGGAATGAGATCCTTGCTGGGTAGAGTAATCTTGGTTGTATGTTTTTCTCCTTCATCACTTTAAATATGTCCTGCCACTCCCTTATGGCTTGCAGAGTTTCTGCTGAAAGATCAGCTGTTAACCTTATGGGAATTCCCTTGTGTGTTATTTGTTGTTTTTTCCTTGCTGCTTTTAATATGTTTTCTTTGTATTTAATTTTTGATAGTTTGATGAATATGTGTCTTGGCATGTTTCTCCTTGGATTTATCCTGTATGGGACTCTGTGTGCTTCCTGGACTTGATTCACTATTTCCTTTCCCATATTAGGGAAGTTTTCAACTATAATCTCTTCAAATATTTTCTCAGTCCCTTTCTTTTTCTCTTCTTCTTCTGGGACCTCTATAATTTGAATGTTGTTGCATTTAATGTTGTCCCAGAGGTCTCTGAGGCTGTCCTCAGTTCTTTTCATTCTTTTTTTTTTTTTATTATGCTCTGCAGTAGTTTTTTCCACTATTTTATCTTCCAGGTCACTTATCCGTTCTTCAGCCTCAGTTATTCTGCTATTGATCCCTTCTAGAGAATTTTTAATTTCATTTATTGTGTTGTTCATGTCTGGTTGTTTGCTGTTTACTTCTAGGTCCTTGTTAAACGTTTCTTGTATTTTTTTCCATTGTATTTCCAAGACTTTTGATCATCTTTACTATCATTATTCTAAATTCTTTTTCAGGTAGACTGCATATTTCCTCTTCATTTGTAAGGTCTGGTGGGTTTCTGCCTTGCTCCTTCATCTACTGTGTGTTTCTCTGTCTTCTAATTTGCTTAACTTACTATTTTTGGGGTCTCCTTTTCACAGGCTGCAGGTTCATAGTTTCCGTTGTTTTTGGTATCTGCCCCCAGTGGCTAAGGTTGGTTCAGTGAGTTGAGGGCTCGTGCCTGTCTCTGGAGCTCCTTTATGCAGAGCGCTTAATCCCCTCTCCTCATGCCCCAAGAAGCAAAGAGGGAAGAAAAAGTCTCTTGCCTCTTCGGCAGCTCCAGACTTCTCCTGGACTCCCTCCAGGCCAGCCGTGGTGCACTAGCTCCCTTCAGGCTGTGTTCACGCCGCCAACACCAGTCCTCTCCCTGGGATCTGACTGAAGCCCGAGCCTCAGCTCCCAGCCCCCACCCACCCCCGCGGGTGAGCAGAAAAGCCTCTCGTGCTGGTGAGTGCTGGTCTTCACTGATCCTCTGTGCAGGAATCTCTCCGCTTTGCCCTCCACACCCTGTTGCTGTGCTCTCTTCCATGGCTCCAAAACTCCCCCCTCCCCCACCTTCAGTCTCTGCCTGCGAAGGGGCTTCTAGTGTGTGTAAACCTTTCCTCCTTCACGGCTCCCTCCCACTGGTTCAGGGCCCGTCCCTATTCTTTGTCTCTGTTTATTCCTTTTTCTTTTGCCCTACCCAGGTACGTGGGGAGTTTCTTGCCTCTTGGGAGGTCTGAGGTCTTCTGCCAGCGTTCAGTAGGTGTTCTGTAGGAGTTGTTCCACGTGTAGATGTATTTCTGATGTATTTGTGGGGAGGAAGGTGATCTCCACATCTTACTCTTCCACCATCTTGAAACTCCATGCCAGCCCTAGCTTTAAAGAAATCTGTTTCCTTGACACCAAACTCAGAATGCAAAGCTAGATTGTGTTATGTTATCCTTCATCTGCATCTACAATGCATCTGAATATCTAACCTGTAGGATATCCTTTACTCCACAAGTCAGATGGAGGCTTGTGATATTTAAAGAGCAAATAGACAAAATATAAAAATATAAATAAAAACACATGTTTTGAATGATACAGATGAACTTATTTACAAAAGATAAACAGACTCACAGACTTAGAAAACAAACTTATGGTTACCAAAGGGGAAAGATGGGGGATGGAGGATAAATTAGGAGTTTGGGGTTAACAGATACACACAACTATAGAAAAATAGTTAACCAACAAGGACGTACTGTATAGCACAGGGAACTCTACTCAATATTCTGTAATAACCTATAAGGGAAAAGAATCTGAAAAAAATTATATATATACATATATATGTATACCTGAATCACTTTGCTATATACCTGAAACTAACACATTTTAAATCAACTATACTCCAATATAAAACAAAAAAATTTTTAAAACACCTGTTTTGTTCTATTCTTGCATTTACTAAACAATGTCTAAATTTATTCTCTTGGTTTTATTTTCCAGCTGTATGCTGTGGAGCACCAGGGTGGCACACAGACACCTCAGAGGTGCTGCAGGTTTAAAACTTAATAAAAACAAATTGTGTGTTCAGATGTGTTCTATGCTAAAATTTAACTTATTGGTGACACTCCCAACACATTGCCTTGGATAATGACCTCAGAATAAGCTGAGAATTGATCTGATCCCCGCATCCTCATGCATTTAAACTTCTAAGTGAGTCGCTGACCCAGAAGTTTGTACTGTGCAAGCATCCATTTAAAATTTGGGAAATGTTATGTCCATTCTCACAACACCATAGAAACAGGCAAACTTCTTTAGCACATGTGTTTTGAGTGATGGAGGATTCGCACTTGGCTGAGTCTATTTCTGACTCTGTGTAACCACCATCTTGGAAATAACAAGAGCAGCTCATTACATCAGAACTATATTATAGACATTTTATTTATTTATTTATTTTTTAACACTTACTGTAAATCTCAGGTGTTCCCGTGTTGGCTTTTATATTCTCTTGAAGGTATATAAGAAGAGACCGTATTTGTGGATTCAACTCTGAAACAAAAACTGTCTGACAAGTCCTCTTTTTAAACAGCCAACAGATGTGCTGGGGAAATGTGTGTGAATTTGTTATTTGCAGTGCTCCTTACCTTTGAGGGCAGGTGAGTCTTCAACAGATTTAATATTTGCTCAGTGTAAATAGTCATGCTCTGGTGGTGGCTTTTAGTACTAGAAGAGGGGTGTGGGATGCAAAAGCAGAGAATCAGTGTCCTGACAATCCTATGGAGAGGTTTGCTCTGGGAGAGAAGGTGGAGGTGTCTGCTAGCTGATTGGGGGAGGGGGTGAGAATATGGAGGACTTTTGAATTTATGAAGGGTAGAATTATGGATGATTTTCTTTTTCTTTTTCATGCTTCTCTGGACTTCCCAAAGTTTCTGCAATGAGGATACACTGCTTTCCTTAATCATAAGATACACTTTATTTATTTATTTATTTATTTATTTATTTATTTGACTGCCCTTGGTCTTAGTTGTGGCACGTGGGATCTTTTTTTTTTTTGGTTGTGACATGCGGGATCTTTCAGTTGCAACATGTGGGATCTAGTTCCCTGACCAGAGATTGAACACTGGCTCCCTGCATTGGGAGTGTGGAGTCTTAACTGTTGGACCACCAGGGAAGTCCCATAAGATACACTTTAAAAGCAGTATACGTAATTATGTATTATCTGTGTGATGCCAGACACATAAAATATGGCTTGAATCAGCAACAGGGCACATGGACTCAGAACAAAAGGCTGGCTGGCACTGGCTAGTCCAGCCTCAGCTCTCAGGAAGTCAGCTAAGAGGTGCATGGGCTGCAGAGGTTTCTCCTAGTCTTCTCTACCTTGGTTGGAAAATGCCACAGCCTTCTGAACAGGGACTGCCTTATTCACCATTGTACAGATCTTCCTCGACCCAATAGACCCATCATAAATTGAAAATATCATTAAGGAAAAAAATGCATTTAATACACCTAATCTATTGAACATTGTGGCTTATCCTAGCCTACCTTAAATGTGCTTAGAACACTTACATTCGGCTACAGTTGAGCAAAATCATCTAACACAAAGCCTATTTTATAAGAAAGTGTTAATATCTCATATAATTGATTGAACACTGTACTGAAAGTGAAAAGCAGAATGGTTGTCTGGGAACAGAGTGATTGTAAGTATATTGGTTTTTTACCCTCAGGATCTCGAGGCTGACTGGGAGCCGAGGCTGCCTCTGCCCAGCATCACAAAAGGGCGTTGTACTGTATACCACTAGCCTGGGAAAAGATACACATTCAAAATTTGAAGTAAGGTTTCTACGGAATGCTGATTGCTTTCACACCGTCATAAAGTTAAAAAATTCGAAGTCAAACCATCGTTAAGTCAGGGACGGTCTTTGTTCCTAGGACATAGCATACTCCTTCATGCATAACGCTCTTCAGTAAACATTTGTTGCAAGTGAAAAGGTAATTTTCAGAAAAAGATAAAATCATGACCCTCCTACAGGTATAAAAACGAACACTTGTTAACAATTTTATTTTACTCATATGATATGAAGGAACTAGGCAGATGTTATAACCAGTTCAAAGGAAAAGTCAAAACAGCACAAATTTATATCTAATAAGGGCATGTTGAAATGAGTTGTGAAGAGAGACAAAATTGTTTTTTTACAAAGGGGGAAGAAGCCAATTTAAACCACTATCAGACAGAATAAGCTTTACATTCCTATAATTTTCCTACAATTTGCAAATGGTTGCCAAATAGTTCAAAGATAATGGACAGGACTAGAATCTGATAACCCAAAAGTCATGATACAGGCCATGCAGTTTTCTGCAAATGAATGAATCACTGATGTCATCTTGACAAGTAGAAAAGAGAACATTAATCAGTAAAAATACATTTAAATCAGGATCCTGAGCACAAGATATTAGTGATCACTTTTAAGACAAAACATTGTGATCATTTTTTTTTTTTTTTTTTTTTTGTGGTACGCGGGCCTCTCACTGTTGTGGCCTCTCCCGTTGTGGAGCACAGGCTCCGGACGCACAGGCCCAGCGGCCACGGCTCACGGGCCCAGCCGCTCAGTGGCACGTGGGATCTTCCCGGACCGGGGCACGAACCCGTGTCCCCTGCATCGGCAGGCGGACTCTCAACCACTGCGCCACCAGGGAAGCCCTGTGATCATTTTTAAGACAACGCATTGTGTTCCCAAGTTGTGTGTCTGTCTGCTTTGTGAAGACACAGGGACTGGGTTGTGTTCTTGTTTAGTGTCCTTGTGTTGCAGAGAGTAGTCACAGGGCACACTCTGCCCTGAAGATTTTGATCACATGCTGTGAGCATCTCTATCCAAAGCAGGCTTATCTGTAGCAACATGCTACTCCAGAGTTGTACCTTACATTGATTAGATTTCACATGCAGCCAATGGCTTCTACTCCCAATGTGCTCACTTTACCAGCCAAAACCGGTCCTGATGCTCTTATTCATAACTGCTGGAGCAGGACCTGGCAGGGAGCCCAACTCTGACTGATATTTCTACTGCCTGACTGATTACCTCGCATGAAGTGTCCACATTTAGGCTGCAGTTAGTAACTGTGCATTGATTGTGTGGCTGATTCAGAAGTGGGGAGAACTCAACCTTGCTCAGCACCTGTTTGTTCTGCTGGGAATGAAGGCTCTTTGCAGGCAGGGAGGGGAGTGGTTCCAAGTAGCTTTTGTTTGGAAATAAAATGACTGGCATTCTTCTCAATGAGTAGAATTCAGTAGCAATTTTATTTAAAATAATAATAAAGTGTCCATTTGCTCATTAAATTTTTACAAAGCACCAGGTGGTGTGCCAGTGGTATCATATGTAATATATCTGATCATTATAACCAAGCTAGGAGCTTTGAGTTCATCCATCCATCCAATCAACCATCCATCCAACCATCAATCCATCCATCCATCCATCCATCCACCCACCCATCCATTCATCCATCCAACCATCCATCCATCCATCCATCCACCTCTCCATTGTTTATTACATTCCATTCTATGGACCAGGAGTTGTACTAGGCACACAGCAAGATGAACAAGACAAACACTGCCTCTGTCCTCGGGGAGCTAACTCAATCCATCAGCAAATCTCATTGGCTCTATGTTCAAAATATATCAAAAATCTGATCACTTCTTGCCACCCCATTGCTACCACCCTGCCTGAGCATTCACAATCCTTAGAAAGACCTGAAAGCGCCTAACAGCCTTGTCCTGCCTTGTCCTCTCTCACTTTGTTTCTTAAGTCTCTCCTCCCTCCTCAGTCTGCTCCAAGCACGCTGGACTCCTCACTGAGTTACTTTCAGGGTATGAGACATGGGCTGCCCTACAGTTTTTGTATGGACTCCTTGTCCTCTCATCCTGGCCCATTCTTCCCCTAGATAACAACTTGGCAGACATGATCACGTCCTTCACACCTATGCTAAATTGTCCCTTTTCAATACCTTAACAAGGGCAACCTAAGTCCCATTTCCAGCACTCTTAACCCTCCTTACTAGCTCAATTTTGCCTTTTGTCCATTCTAGACAATCATTAATTTAAAATATGTCTCTTTAGGCCTACTCGGATGTAAACCCCATGAGGACAGTGATATTTGCCTCTTTTGTTCCTTGATGTGCCCCAGATGCTCATAAAAATGCCAACATAGGGTAAAACTCAACAAGTTCTTACTGAATGGATGGATGAATAGATGGATGGATGGAAGAATGAATAGTCTAAGCAAGAAGAATTAAGCTAGCACAGTGCTTTTCAACCAGGGGTCAATTTTTCCCTGGAGGTGATGAAGGACATCAAAATACTCCATCTCCCAAATATGTCACTTTGGTATAAAGATTACTCTAAGCTAAACACATTTGAGATTAAACAAGTGCAGGGTTCTCCTTGGCCCATCCCCTTACCTGACTAAAAGTAGCAACTTTGGGGAAATAAGACTGCCATAAATTCCTCTTAAGGGTGGATTTACTCCCAGAAGCAGTAAATAAAACTCATCAAAATCCCTTTTACAGGGAAATTTTCAGATCATAGGTGATTGCTAAGTAGAGGGACAAAGTTAGTTTGGTTCAGAGGCAACTTTTCCTATCACATCAATTTTGCACACTGATTGAGCAATAACAATAGCTAAATGCACACCTACCTGCTAAAAACAGTACCGATGGGAGAATGCTCTATGGTACATGATGTGTATTTACACTTGTCTCTCCCTTGGTCCAGCTTGGTCACGGGCCTTTGCCTATTTGGAAGCTTTCATTGCAAGGTGCTCCCTAATGTGTCCCAAAGCAGCATGGGACCATGAACAGTCATCTCAGAGCCAGGACCTGCTACTGCACCTGTACCTTCTGAGCCACATCCTCAGCAGCCTCGACCCCTCTCACCTCCATGTATCAGAATACCTTGATCCCTTTTGTTAAAGACTGCATTTGCTTCAGTACTTCTTTACTTAATAGGAGTTCACACATCATACCAACTGTGTAAGTAATTCTTAAGGACTTGTTTTTTATTGATGCTCCGGTTATAAAACAGAATAGGTTTTGGATAGTTTTCCCTGTACCCTAATGTTCCTATTAGCATGTTCTCTTTGACCCCACAAATCTATAGAACTTTAGTTCCCAGGAATATAGATGTGGTGTTTTGGTAGTTTGAATTATTTATTCAAAGTGCTTGCTACTCCTCCCTAATGGAGCTGTTGCTTAGGAGGGCACGCCTCTGATGCCCTTTCCTGTGAGATGAGACAAGTATATCCCTATTACTTCCGGGCTTGGCCCTGTGACTTGTTTTGGCCAATGAAATGTGACAGGAAGTGACGTACCCATAAATCAGATCTGAGTGAAAACTTTAAGAGCTGTTTAAGAGGGGTTCTGCCATTCCTCCTTTTACTCTGTTCTAAGCCTGAGTAGTGGAGTCTGGATCAGGGAAGCTGCCTCGACATGAATGGAGAAAACATGGAGATGAGCTGAAGCCAACCCACAAAAAGCCATGTAAGGTGAGTGGGAAGAACGTTTTGTATCCATAAGCCACTGAGATCTGGGGGCTGTTTGTTACCATGGCATAACTAATGAAAGCTGACAGATGCATATATTTCATCAGGAATACCTGTGATTACTCAGTCCCAGAGTAACTAACAACAGACCTCCCCTGCACAGAGCAAGCCTTTCACCACCTGGCAGGTGGCAGATTTAAGAACAGTGTTAAGGGCTGAATTGTGGGCCCCCAAATTCATGTCAAAAGCCTTAACCCCCCCAATGTGACTATATTTAGGAGGTAATTAAAGTTAAATGACATCATAAGGGTGGGACCCTTATCCAATAGAACTGGTGTCCTTATAAGAAGAGGAAGAGATACTGAGGCCTTTCTCTTGCTGCACCCACAGAGGGAAGACCACATGAGACACAGGCAGAGGGGTCACACAGAAACCAAGAAGGGAGCTTCACCAGGAACTGGCCCTGCAACACCTTGATCTTGGACTTCCAGCCTCCAGAACTGTGAGAGGATACATGTCTGTTATTTTGCTCCCCACCTTCCCACCCCTCAGTCTGTGGTGCTCTGCTGTGGAACCCAAGCTGACTAATACAGACAGACAGATCTCCAGAAGAGGAGGGAAGAAAAGGAATAATCTGGTCACTCTCAGTTCCTTCCCCCAAGCTCACTACTCAGGGAAGTCCTTTCTCCCCTGGTGAATGTGGAGATGGCAGGGAGACTCCAGGGTGTCAGTCTAAAGAAGTTCCTCCATGAAAATATGAGGAGTGGGCAAAAGGTGGGGCCATGCCCTCCTCTAACAAGGGGGATAGGATGGACTTTTCAGGAATCCTTGTGCTGATGAGTGCCAGTGAGAATATAGATCATAGATGGACTGAGAGTGAGGGGTGATGGGTTACAATGTGGACAGTTTGGACTGGGAAAAAGCAAAGGTCAGCCCCAGACAGTAGAGAGATAGGTGTGATGAGCACCATGAGAGGGACAGAGGAGGAGGGACAGGCTCTCAAAGAAAGACAACTCACTCTCAGACACATGGTCCCAAAAGTCTGCTGCTGCCCAGTAGCAATGTTCTTAATTGGGTAGCTTTGGAGGTGGAGACGTTGTTGTTGTTTCACCAAGCTGATTGCTCTTCCTGTGCCCCTCCCCCCGCTCTTGTATTGGTGGGGTTGCATCCACATGGCTAAGTTCTGGCCAGAAGATATGGGTTGAATTGGCAGCAGCCTCTGTATTCTTCTGCTTGAGCTGCCATAACAAAGCACCATAGACAAGGTGGCTTAAATAAGAGAAGTCAATTGTCTCCCAGCCCTGGAGGCTGGAAGTCGAATACCAAGGTGTGGCATGGTTGGTTTCTCCTGAGGCCTCTCTCCTTGGCTTGCCAATGGCCATCTTCTCCCTGTGTCACATGGTCACATGTCATGGTCACATGTCATGGTCATGTCATCACATGACATGTCACATGGTCATCCTTCTTTGTGTGTCTGTGTTCTGATCTCCTCTTCTTATGAGGACAGTACCTTTTTAAAAAAAATTAGGGTCTACCCATAAGACCTCATTTTAACTTAATGCCTCTTTTTACTTTTTTATAGTAGATCCTTATTGGTTATCTATTTAAAATATAGTAGTGTGTACATGTCAATCCCAAACTCCCAATCTATCCCTCTCCTGCACCTTTCCCCCAGTAACCATAAGTTCATTCTCTAAGTGAAGTAAGTCAGACAGAGAAAGACAAATATCATATGATATCATTTATATGCAGAATCTAAAAAAAAAAGATACAAATGAACTTATTTACAAAACAGAAACAGACTCATAAACTTAATCCCTCTTTAAAAGACCTATTTCCAAATACAGTCACATTCTGAGATAGTGGGGTTAGGACTTCAACATATAAAAATTTACCACTTGGGGGGAATCCAATTTGGCACATAACAATCTTTTTCTGGCTTAACTTTTAAAATATCTTGCTTGATCACCCAGCCCTGTCAAACACTGCTGTGGAGAATTTGAAGGCCACTGTTATTGATGGCACGCCTGTAAGATGAAAAATAATATGGGGAATGCACAGTTTTGTATATAGAAGTCTTTATGGGGTTAACTGACTGTGATGGGTTTTTTTTTTTTTTTTTTTTTTTTTTTTGTCTGTTTTTCACTGCAGCCTAGCTTAGCCTGCCTGATTTATGGACACATACACATCTGTAACTCAGGAGCTGTCTGGGTAGAAATACAGATCTGTGTGTCCTCAATAATACAAATGGAAATTAATGCCATCTGAGTAGATGGAATTAGCCATCCAAGGATCACTGTCACAGAAGCGAGGAGAAGAGAGTGGATGCTCCAGAGTAGCAGCTAGTGGAAAAGAGTGATAGTGGAGGGTAGGTACTTATGGTAGCAGCTGGAGAAAAATAATGTGCATCCAAGGGATTTTATTTAAGATTAAACCTTCTCACCTCGTGTTTAAATGTTGATGAGAAGTGGCTTGCTCGAAAACGTATAAGAGTGGGACTAATTAGGGATTAAAGTCCTTGAGAAAGTAGAAGGAGAGAGAAAATAAAAGCCAGAGAATGTGCAGAGAGCTTCACTTTAACCTTGTAAATAGCCACTTCTTTCAGTGAATTAAGAGCAGGAACAAAGAGAGAAGAGGGTGTGGGTGGGGGAACTGGACTTGTAGAGCTGGTGATTGGAGAGAGAGTTTCCATCGCTGACTTGTTCCATACATTCTTATCAGGCATCTACTCTGTGTCAGGCACTTGCACGATGATGAGGTGGGAAAGAGGGGGCTGATGAGGGATGGGGGAGGTGGGTATTGCATGGGAGGTAACAAGTCCCGTTATGCCAAGATTTGCAGGTGTCTCCCTGGTGTTGGTGTATCTGCACTGGGTCCAGATGAGGAAGTGGAAACAGTGACACAGGAAACGAGTCACTGGGTCCCATGGAGAGGCAGGAGTGACTTTGGCTTCCTAACTGGGCTTTATGTCTCTAAAACTCAACTGTATTCCAGACACTCAGAGGCAGACAGAAGCCAGGAGCTCAAGGCCATGCTGGACAGAATGGCTCCTTCCGCTCCTCCAGCCGTCGCACATGCTGAGTCCCACCTGCTGCTCCTGTCCCTCCCTCTCCATCCCTGCTCCAACCACCCTGGTCCATCCACTCGGCCTCTTGCGCTTTCAACACTGCACTGAGCAGAATGAGGAAGGGGCTCCTTTTCGGGAAATGAAGGAGGAAGGGATGTGATCCAGGTGGACAAATCAATTATTGGCACTGAAGCTGAGGGGTTATGTGTGCCCCATGAAGTGCCAAGATTGACACCCCTGCTCTCCTTTCATTTTTCTCCCAAACCTTCCTGCTTGGCAAAGGTGGTTTTCGGGTAATTATGTGCCACAAATGCATCTAATGAACAGGTATCTACCTGGTTTTGTTCAACATGGCTGTTATGGACTGAATATTTGTGTCATCCCAAAATTAATATGTTGGAGTCCTAACCCCCAATATGGTGGTATTTGGAGATGGGGCCTTTGGAAGGTGTTGACAAAACACTAATCAGTCAATCTAAGAAAGGTATGGAAAATTTATTTGAGCAAAATTTGAGGATTATAACCCAAGAAGAGCATCTCAGAAAGCTCTGAGAACTGTTCAACCCATTAGAAGTCAAGGTACAGTAATGTAAGTTTTTTTGAGACAGAAGGCTGTACATTACATCATGTATTATTGACAGTTTACACAATCCAGATCTAAGACTCATTGTGGCTCCTTACAATATCAGGAAGGAATGTTATCTTTTAAGACATTGTCTTGTTGGTGCTAGGATACCTTTTCTCTTTATGATGAGCAGGTATTTCTGCCAATGGGGGAGGTTAGTCAATGCCTAATGCAGATATACAATGCACAGTAGAGAGGATAGAGGAGGCCAAAGGGCAGAGAAAATTTTTTTATGTTTAAATTTTCTTGTTTTGCCATAAAATATGAATTTTATTTCACAGAGATGACTAGGTTTAGATGAGATCTTGAATGTGGTGTCCCCGTGATGGGAATAGTGACCTTATAAGAAAAGATACCAGAGACAGTGAGACATAGCTGAAAGGCAGCCATCTGCAAACCAGGAAGAGAAGCCTCACCAGAACCCAACCACGTCAGCACGCTGATTGTGGATGTCCAGCCTCCAGAACTATGAGGAATAAATGTCTGTTGTTGCCATCCACTCTATGGTATTTCGTTATTTTGTTATGGAAGTTCGAGCTGATGACTACTATAGTTTATCATTTTAAAATAATAATAAACCTAAAGCAAGAGAACTCCAAGTGTTTGATTACGTCTTTATTATTTTTGTTATCATTGGTGGGATTTGGGTTAGGATGCTAGCAGTGTTATTTTTTGCATTCATTCTATTTCTTCTGCACCCTGCAAATACCCTGTCATAAGCATGCATTTTAAATACAAAAAAAAGTTTTCAGACATTGTTTAATAACTTAGAAAACAGGGAAAGATTTACCTATACCTAGCATCTAGAATGTTATTGCTTCTGAAATTGAGCACTAATTTTAGAGATAAATATTTTGGTAGTTAAGCTGAAAAGGAAGATTTTTATGTAACACAGAATTTGTCTGATCAAGGAATGCATAAAATGCTTCTGGAGAGAAACTTGGAGCCACTTTCCAGAAAGAATCCGCATAAATTCTGATGTAAGAGATATGCGTTAACGTAACAAGTAATGTCTGACTCTTGGTGTGGGGAAGAAATAAAAATATTTTTCAAATGGACATCACTTTTATTCCACTTCAATGAAAGTTGAGGAGGTAGTGTTATGTCAGGACATTTTACACAAATTATAAATGTGTTATGGGATTGAAGTAAAATGTTTTCTAAAGGTCTAACATTATCCATGGACACGTTGTGAGAAGCTAGAAGAATGAACACTTAACACTGACAGTCTCTCTGAAAACATCAGAAGCCCCAGGTGAATAATTTTTAGAGAGTGCTATATATATTGCAGGCAGAAAGTTCTGGAAATTGGCCAAATAGGAAGCAAGCTTCTTCCTCTAGACTCCACATGAATAAAGCTAGACAATCAGAGCACTCAAGTCTTCTCAATTTGTTCCCTGGAGTTTGTTGAAAGAACTCCAGGCCAGAAAGCCATGACTTTTGCTTTATCCTTGTGGGAGACCCACAGGTACACTCATCAAGGATGCAGGTCCATGAGCCCCGGGTGGGGCTCTTGGGAACCTGCTTCCAGAGCAGTACATTCTGTGTTCTGTATTGATGGAGAGTGCTTGGAAGGTGACCATCCAGTGTGAAGGGGAGCCACGTAGCTAGCCCAACCCAACTTGTGCCCAAGTCATTGCGCTGAAAAAAGGCATGCATCCTGGGCTTGAATGAATGTAATTTTCTAGAAGGACTTGAATATTTGGGGGTCACTGCAGAGAAAGCTCATTTCCTCCCTGGACCAGAGGAAAGAACTTTGTGCAGAAGTGAAGCAGGAGCTTTGGGGATCTTCAGAACTGGGTCCATTGTTTTAACTCTTCTTTAGTAGCTGCATGGCTTTGGTCAAGTTTCTTCACTGTTCTTTGCTTTAATTTTCTCAAAAGTAAAATGGGAGGATGCAATGCTTAAATGAGAAAAAGATTCAAAGTTGCCAGCACAGTGCCTGCACATAAGGACTCAATCGTTACATGTTTTTACTGTTGCATGAGAAGGTAGAATTCCAGTAGTGGAAACCTGGGGCACTCACGTTCACCAGTGCAAAATGACCCCAGTAGAAGGTCACTTGGAAATGTCCAAAGAAGTAGAAGAGGCTGGAAACCACTAAGTTCAAAAATGATGTTTAGAAATCAACCACTATTTGATTTACTAGTGAAAGGTTTGGACTGTTAGAAGCATGGAGCTGTCCTGTGAGTCTGTCTGTGTTGGTTGGGCATTTAGGGTTAATCCATCAGGGTGATGATGGCATTGGAAGAGGCTCACAGATAAATTCCTGGAGCTGTGAGAAAATTTCCATTCTTCTTGGACTCACAGCAAGCACCCTCCTCAGATCCCAGAGACACAACACCCACCCTCTCAAATCTGAAAGACACAGGACATTTGGAGACAGTTAACACTTCAGGCGAATCTAGGCTTCCTTTCCAATCCAAAATGATAAACCCTGGTTGGAAGGGCTGAAGCCAGAGGCTGAACGTTTATTTCTCATTTATTTCTGACCAAGAGTGGGTGGCAAACTTGAAGAAAATGAGATGAGAAAGTGAATTCTCTTCTGACAAGACAGAGAAGAAAGATGCACCCAGGAAAAGATTTATTTCTGCAAGTAAACATAACCCAGAGTATTATTCTTGTAGGTCATATTCATTTCCCAGTGCTGAGAAAATCTTTCCCTGTCATTATCCTCACATCATAAGTCACTTTCAGAACTTCTTTATTAAGACCAGATAAGGATCAGGAAAAAATGAGCTGGAAAGAACACAAGATCCTTTGCCTCCAAGTCTGGGAAGTCATCATCTTCATACGAATGGCTTAAATTGCCCAGCTAATGAGTTCCTTCTTAATTTCCTACAACAATGGCAGTTTCCACCAGCTTTTTATCAAACCCGAGATGGGACTTATCACAAGATGGTAAATGGTCTTTCGTCCATTATTTTTATCAGCACCACTGATTTATTTATTACTCATAAAGGCGTCACTGTTTCTATACTTTCTCTGGGAGGAGGGAGGGTGAGGGTGGGGAAAAATTCCACCAGTGGGTGTGATCTCAATCGAGATTTTCTACAGGGTGTCTTTTCTTCATTTCAGCTGATGCCTTCTTAAACTATATCAACGCCAGCCTCCCCACTGACACCCACACCCACAATGGCAAAACTCTGAGCCTCTCCTTCAAACATGCTTGATCAAAAAATATTTTTGACTACCTTTCTTGGTTTTTATTTTAAGTCATCTTATAAAAAATGATGATGATGATAGTAACAGTAGAGACAAGATGGCACCAAAAGAAATTAACTCTTCAACTTCCCAAGATCAATACCATTTCTCCAGCTTTACCTCCTGTCTTGAATCAGCTTGGAGGCAGGGTCTGCTATTCACTAACCTATGGTTTCCTGAAATTCTAAATATCAAGGCAATAAAAGCTGGCCAAGGTGACATCTACTATTAGTTGCATTCAAACAGTAGACGTAAAATTCATAATTTTTACTCTGGATGTGTTCCTGCCTGTACAGCTGAGAGCCCTACAACCCCCGGATATTCTTTCTGGGGCTTCCCATTTAGGGATGGGGATAAAAGATCTAGACTAGCTACACATTATTAGGATGAAAAAGTATACATGTACATCTACATCCGGTTGTTTAAAAATGTGGCTTGACAGAGAGCTTCTCCCAATATTCCCTGACTACCCCTTCTCCCGCATCATTATTTACATTCCATTTTATTTACTGCTTCGAGATGGTGTTCATGGTACTCCTGTATTGTCTGGAAAGCTGTCAGAGCACTTACTGAAGAATGGTGTGTTCTTCTGCAAAACCCCGAGTTTCATCCAATTAACCTTTATCCTGTTTGTTATATTAAAAAAGAGCTTCCCTTCACCTACATCAACCCAGCCCATTATTCCTTTCAAGACTGACCTGACCTCAACACTCAGGAAGGCCTCCTTGATTTATCTCCCATACCTTCATCTTTGACCACCATTTTATACGCTCCCCCACCCCACCCCGCATTTTATTTGCTAACCCAGTAAGTCACAGTTTGGTTACTCATCAGAATCCATGCCCTTAGGAAGGCGAGGTGTGAATGCACCTGGATCCAAGTACAAGGATTTGGATTGGTGTGGGCAGAGAAGTGGTCCAGCCATGTGCATTTTTTAAATTTTCCACGAGATTCCACCATCAGGCAAGGACAAGATGCCCACAGCAGTGTGCATTGTGCACTGGGATCGCCACCTCCAGGAATTCTGATTCACGTGGTATGGGGTGGGGTCTGTGCAGGAGGATTTCTAACATCTTCCCAGGTGATTCTGTCACAGAGATTGGTGGAAAGCCACCAACTTGGACTTTATCTTTTATGCAGTTGGGTGTTCACAAAGCATATGATGTCATGAGTGGGCTTGCTTCCTTCCTATTAAGAGGAAATCAAGGACTGGAAGTTGTAAGGGAAGAGAAAACTTTTCCTCTCTACCCTTCTAGGCTCTCCAGCTGTAAATTACACAAACAAAAGACACAGTAACAAAAGAAAAACAAACAAGTTTAATAACACATGCATCATCCATATGCACAGAAGCACCCAAAGATGTATAACCCAAAAGGTGGTTAGAACTTGGGTTTCTATCAAACCTTAGCAATAAAACAGAAAATTTATAGAGAAGTGACAAAACAAAGGAAAAGGACTCTGAGTTTCTAAGGCAGCAAACTGTGGGAAAGTAAATATATGGGGGAATCAATGGAAGTCAAGGGCCAGTGAATAAAGTTTGTTGTGTAGGTCCCTCTGGTGCTGTCTCTGGTGCTGATCAGGGTCAAGAATTGACTCCAGTGATTAACATCTGTCCTTCCTGGTAGAGAGAGGAGGGAGGGCTCCTTCACAAATGTAAGTCTTGCTTTTAGGCAAATTGAGAGAGGACAGAGAGCTTTTCTTGTATTTGCTTCTTCTCCATTGGCTCAAAATAATCCTTCTTCCAAAGCAGCATATCTGGGGCTGGTATATTCTGCTACCCTTCAACACTTTCACTGGTTCATCCTTCTCTCCCCAAGATCCCAACACAGTGGAATGTCCATATCCACCTGATGTTCATCTAGCCTGGGCCAGATCGATGTTTCAGGGGACTTCATGCTTATTCAAACTGGGTAGAGGTCTTCTTTAAGAGAGAATCCCACATGACAGATAGAGATGTAGATTTAAGGGCCATCAGGTGGCCTTGAAACACTCTCAGGTTCATGGTAAATACAGATCTGCTTCCCTCCAGGTGAGTTTGCTGATATTTCTAACAGCCTTTGGCTATCTCTGCAGACAGAACTTCTTATTTTGATATGACTACTGAGTTAGGAACAAGGCCATTTTCTCCACCTTTAGGGGCAGTTCTCAATGCTGGCATTACACAGGGAGATATTTCTTCTCAAGTCACAAGCAGAGTAACGCTCAAGAGAAAGGTCATTCATTCCCCCAGAGGATGAACCCAGGTTGGGGAGAGGCACCAGCCTTAATATATGGAGTGCATTTTGCCAAGACCATGACTGTCATTAGAAATGGGCCTTTGGTGTCATTAGCCTGGAGTCATCCTGGTGAAGTATGTGTCCTCCAAGTAGACAGAAAACGTTAGAGAGCCCTGAGCTGAATTGGTCAGCCGAAAACACTGGAGTGCTTTATCCTCGGAAGGAA
Organism: Kogia breviceps; assembly: GCF_026419965.1. Lineage (NCBI taxonomy): Eukaryota > Metazoa > Chordata > Mammalia > Artiodactyla > Physeteridae > Kogia > Kogia breviceps. The sequence continues at coordinate 199,078,750 of NC_081310.1, read as the reverse complement.
ATGAAGCCATTTATTGGAGGACAGAAGTTCAGTGTAATAGTTAAAGAAATCTGATATTTCCATAAATTAATAAAATGTGCATGGTTGCCGTAATTCAGTGTGTAAAAGCTTTGATCTCTCTCCTGCCTGAAGTCCAGGAGAATTCCAGGCAGTAGGAAGAGATAGACCCTCAGGGCCAATGACATCAGACCTGTGTCAAGGAAAGGATGATGAGCTTGCCCGGGTAGGAACCCACACACGTGCACTCATGCACACACACGCAGACACATGCATACATACACACATGCACACACATGCACATGCACACATATGCATTTGGGGGACTCAGCTCAGATCTGGGATAACTCTGGCCTTCTCTCAGGCCCCTCTCCCTTCTGAGCTGTGAGCTCCCAAGGGCAGGCACATTTGTGTGACTCCTTCAATTCCCAGCACTTAACAAAGAGCCTTGGGCAGAATAAACACTCCAGAATAAGCACTCCAGGGAAGCCTATGCATGAGTGAATGAATGATCAGGTGTGTCTTACTTTGTAAGGACCTCTTCCTTTTTTTTTTTTTTTTTTTTTTTTTTTGCTGTATGTGGGCCTCTCACTGTCGTGGCCTCTCCCGTTGCGGAGCACAGGCTCCGGACGCGCAGGCTCAGTGGCCATGGCTCACGGGCCCAGACGCTCCGCGGCACGTGGGATCCTCCCAGACCGGGGCATGAACCCGTGTCTCCTGCATCGGCAGACGGACTCTCAACCACTGTGCCACCAGGGAAGCCCAGGACCTCTTTCTTGATCCCACCAACGCTCAGGTTTCTGGACTGTTCAAATATGAGGTTATCATCTGTTTAACGATTTCCTTTCCCAGCTGACTCCTCACAGGGACATAGGCCTATGTTTAGAGGGAGGCCTGGTGGGTCCAGCTCCCTCAGGAAATAACTGTGGGTCTTTGGGTGACACCTTACATCCTTCCAAGGTCTATTTCCTTATCTATAAAATGAGGACAATAATGGTGTCCACTTTATAAGGATTAGATGAAATAATTTCTTTAAAATACTTGGTGCAGCGCCATCCCCAAATAAGCATTCCATAAAGGCCAGCTGTCCCTGTTTATGCCAATTGTTAGCTCTTACAAAAAAGAGATGAGGTCAAATTACCCCATTTATTTAAAACATTTTGCTTTTTCTTCATCCCTATCCTGAAAGTTCACAGGCAACATTTTTGCAGTGAATATAGTTTCGACTTGGGTAGTAATAGCATCATTATACCCTCAACTCCCCTGGGAGAAGTCCAGAGCAACAAGTAAATTTAGGACTCCCCAAGGAGAGGCAGGGAGAATGATCAAAGGGAAAACGCTACATCCAAGATCAGCCAGAGTAAAATAGATTATAGTAATGTCTTAAACTAGCCCATAAGCAAATGATCCCCTGATTCTGCCCCATGGTTTAGTTAAGGTAAGATGCTGAGCACCGCCCAGTACAAACAAACCATTTTAATGAGCGATCACAATGAAATTAATGATGCTGACAAGTAGCAAAGTATCTTCGTTTGTTTTTCTTGGGTGTAGGCACAATTGGTTGTTGAATTAGGTAAAGGGCCTGAGTTGGCAGGGGCAGGAAGTGCGAACCAGCCTGGCTTCTGGAAGGTGCCCTAAAGCCACCGTGAGGTTATCAGCTGGTTCCCAGGCCCTCTGCTTTCAGATAGGTTGTTAGAGCCTCATCATGGGATGGATTTGCCCAGGATGAGGAGTTTTTCTTGCCTTCCATACCCCCAGACCTTCTCCTGCTGCCGAGAACACAGGAGAGGAATTCAAGCATTCTATGGATGCTGAAGCAGGTGACTTGTAAAGGACGTATGACCTACAAAAGTACATCTTCCATCACATGGAGAAACCCATTCTTATTGTAGTGAGAAGAACTCTTCCAGATGACTTTGTGCTGAATAGCATGGGACAAATAACCCTCCGGAGTTTTGGCTTAATGGACAGAATGTGACTCCTGTTAGCCAGATTGCGCAGGGAATGTTAGAAGATCCCAGCTTTCTCCTTTATCCTCTGATCTTCCCCCTAAACCAGCAGTTTTATGGATTAGGGTTAGGGTTAGGGTTAGCATTTTGACTCCCACAACAGCGGGACGATGTTTTGGAGACTGTAGGTGGGGGAGCGTCCATAATATCCGAGAGCACAGTGCCTATCAGAAGGGAATTCTCTCCTTTTCCCTCAACCTTCTTGATGACACCAAGAAGATTGGTAAGTCTGGTGCCGGTTTGGCTTCACGACCTTTACGTCCCATATGAACGGAAAGAGTTGGCCTGATGCCTGGTGCCTTCAGCAGGAAGTCAGAAGAACTGAGAACACAATACCTCTTCTCTTTTCATTTTGTATTGGCTTTTAGAGTTCATTTTGCCGAATTCCATTTAAGCTTGAAATATCATTTATTTTTCAAAGGAGTTCGTTTATTTCAAGAACGTGACTTGATCTGAATACGACATAAGTTACCTAACAGCACAGGTAGATTGGGAGTCACGGTCCTGCACTGGGTTTGGCCTCTAGCTCAGCACGGCCTTCGGTGGCTGTGGACAGGCAGAGTGCAAGTAGGGCCAGCAGAGCCCCAGGCCACCCCCCTCCCATCTCCTGCACATCAGCCTCTGCTTAAACCTCCCAGGAAGAAAGGACATCTGTGCTGACACTGAGTTTGGACAGCTGTCCTGAGTGTTGTAGGACAGGATGAGCTAACAAGCCTGGAGCCACACGGGATGCTGTTCTCTGGACACCAGGGTGCCCAGCTGCCAAAGGATCTTGGATCTGAGGAGCTTCTCTGGAAGAAGAGAGGCTCAGCCTTCATGATGCCGGGAAAGCTCAGTGGACACATCCTGGGAGCTAGGTGGCACAGAGCCCCAGGGGGAACCATGAGAGGACGTGGCTCTGGAGTCAGAGTCAGGCACTGGGCTCACCCTGCCTCTGATGCTCAAGGTCAACCACTACGTAATCCTGGACTTGGGGACAGTCACCCCTTCAGAACGACTTTCACCACCTGCAAAATGGGATGAAAACCATCCAACATGCAATGTCACTTCAGGAATAGCAATTAATGCTGTTAATTAACTCCCCACTGGGGAGTCTGGTAACAGGAGTGGTTAGTTCTATGGTCAGACTGCAGAAGGCATCCATCTCCTTGGCCCTACGCTTTCTCGATGGGCGCCAATGTGAACGGCATCCATCGCTGGGCACAATTTACAACAGGGAGACAAGACCATCGCTCCCTGGCATACCTGTGTCTTCCAGTAGAAGCCAAACCAAGGATGTGGCGGCTCATCGGAATCTCATCCTTGTACTCAGTTGTAAGGCCCTGTCACACCATTTTCTCTCATTGTGTGTGTTAAGCGGAATCCGTGTTCATTAAGTGTGTTGTCATCACCTGCTATCTGAAGCTTATTCAGCCATTAGCAGCTTCTCTACGTTTCTATAAATGTTTAAACCACCGATACCTGGTAATCACCTTGCTGTAAAATTAGGAAAGATCGGAGGACATTGATTTACTCTGGTCATAAAGCAGAAACTAACACAACATTGTAAAGCTATTATACGCCAATAAAGAATGTTAAAAAAAAAAGCCAGCTCGATCTTTAGTGCTCAAGTGCTTCTTGCTCCCCAATGAAATGTGAGTAAACAGATTTGAATGGGCACAGGAGCTTTTCTTTTGTTATGTCTTAAGCCAATAAATCATTTGAATGCTCACAGCTCTCACACGGATTGTCCTGTGTCTTCATGGCAGTGCTACTCCTGGCCAAACTTGGAGACAATTCTGAGTTGCCTCCTTGGCTACATCTGCTGCTCATCTCAACTCTCGGACTCCCTCGTGATGCCTCCGGGGAAGAGGAAACTCCCCAGTGGACCATGCTGACCATACTTCATATCCTTAGATTTGCAGATTAAGTATTCTGGAAGATAACAGCCTTCTTAGAAATGATAGTGACCTCTTGCCAGGTGGACAGAGTATGTTTCTGGCTAAGCAAAAATACAGAGAGTTTTTTTAAAAAATAAATTTATTTATTTATTTAGGCCACGTTGGGTCCTCGTTGCTGCGTGTGGGCTTTCTCTAGTCGCAGCGAGCGCGGGCTACTCTTCGTTGCAGTGCGCGGGCTTCTCATTGCGGTGGCTTCTCTTGTTGCGGAGCACGGGCTCTAGGCACACGAGCTTCAGTAGTTGTGGCTCGCGGGCTCTAGAGCGCAGACTCAGTAGTTGTGGCGCACGGGCTTAGTTGCTCCGCGGCACGTGGGATCTTCCCGGACCAGGGCTTGAACCCGTGTTCCCTGCATTGGCAGGAGGATTCTCAACCACTGCGCCACCAGGAAAGTCCAAGAGTTTTTTAAAATTTTTTAACAAAAATCCAGCCGAGACCCCTGTATTGGTTGTGGCCAGTCACTGTCATCTGGACCAACATCTCCCCATTGCAAACATCACCGACTGATTCCTTCACTTGCTCTGGGATCAAGGATTAGCCTCACGACCTTTCTCGGCCCTACAACCCAGGCAGTCACTGCCAGGTAACGGGATGCATGATGAAATCTGTTTGTGATCCTGGACCTTGACTAGGTTTCTTTAATTAAAATGGGATATCTTTTTCCTGTAAAGAAATCCTTCTACATCTGATCGGGGAATTCTCGTACATTTGCGATCAATATTTACATTAACTTATCAAAAGCTCTGCTGCCTTTTACAATCCCCTAGTGAGCCTGGCTGGTATTTGGAACAATGTCCTTCTGAGCCTGTGCGCCCGTGACCGAGCTTCCACGTGGAGGTGGGGACTCGATCCAAGCCACAGGGATTTAGAGACGAGCTGGGTGAGAACCACACCTTCTATATCTGGAGCTGCTGCTCCATCAGCCTCCGGCCCTTCACACACCCAAACACACATACCAGCCTCACTGGTCTGCAATGAGTCTGTCTGGCTCAGAGAAGACATTTGGCAGGAGGTGTTTTTGGCATCCAGGATCACCTGTGCCTTTCCTCTCCCTGAATCCTTACACCCAATACGGCACCTTGCATGTGGCGGACTGACTGTGAGTCATGAGTGTGTATCGCCTCTGCCCCTACGGAAAGAGTTTGTTTTTAATCCCATTTCCCCAGAGTAGGATTTACACCAATAGCATTGGTCCTTCTGTTCTGAAGCAGAAACCATGGAGACCGTGTAGGTGGGTCACTCTCCCTGGCCCGCCGGCTTCTGCCCTCCGATTCTGGCAGTAACAGGTCTGCACCTGTGCTCTGGACATGCTGCCAGGCTCTGAGAGGACCGCTTACGCGGCTGCAGTCCATTCATGGGGGGTGAGGGCTGATGACGCGATGGGCGTGGCAGAACATTCCAAGATACAACCAGCTTTTCTCGGAAAGATTCTTCCACAAAGTGCTTCATTGTGTGCTTGCCTTAGATTGGGCACAAAAACACAGACTGGGGGGCTTGAACCACAGACACGTATTTCTCACCGTTCTGGAGGTTGTATGTCCAGATCAAGGTGCCGGCAGGCAGATTTAGTTCCTGGTGAGAGCTTTCTTCCTGGCTTATAGACGCTGTGTGCCCATCAGGTGAAGAGAGAGCCAGCTGTAGCCTCTTCCTCTTGTAAGGACACTAATCCCATCATGGGAGCCTCATTCTCATGACCTGGTCTAAACCGAGTCACCTCCTAAGGGCCCCACCTCCAAAGACCGTTATGCATATGGCTTTGGGGAGGACACAAACATTCAGCCCATTACTGGTCCCTCAACGTCCTCCAGGAATTACTGGCTTCATGGGGCAGAGGTGAGAGAGTGCTTTGGTTAAATCAGTCCTTCTGAATTAGGGCAGCACATCGGAAATTCTGATTTAATTGATCTCGGAGCGTGGTCCAGGCATGGCCCGGGAGTCAGGATTTTTAAAAAGCACCCTGGGTGCTTCCAAAGTGCATTTCTAGACTCAGGGGTGACGCACCTGTCACACAGCCTCCCCATCATCCCTGCTCCTCCAGGGATGAGTTCCGGGCGCGGTAGTCATACGCTGCCTGACATTTCTGAGCAGGCCTCTGCACAAGGTATGGTGCCAAGTACTTACGCAGGGTGACAGCGTCCATCCTACAATGGCGCTGCAAGGGAGGGGTCAACATTCCCACTTCTCAAGCGGAGGCGAGAAGGCCTGGGGTGCCCACTCTGACCCCCGGCCTCACTTCACTGCTGAGCTTGTGTCTTTAGCCCATACCTCACTCTGCTTCTTCCAGGACTTTTGAACAAGTGCAGAATCACGAACACTTCCCCAGCAAAAAGAAGAGGACCAAAAGAGAGATTCCCTGAGGGACCCCATAAATTTGGGGAGCTGGGCAGTGCTCTGCCATTTGGACAGCGGCACACATTCTGGTGAATTTCTACATAGCCTCCAAGGAAGAGAGGCAGGTGAGGGAGGGGCGGTGTTGCGTGGCCCACGTGACACCGGGTCCAGCTCCCCTCCTGGGCCTGCGCTGCAGGTGGGGGCAGTGGGGATGGGTCTGCCTTTAACATCCCAGGGGCTCAGAAGGTGTGACCACCAGAGCCTGTAGACCTGCCAGCTCGGGCAGTGGACGTCTGCACCTGCTGGCCTGAGAACAACTTGGCCTGTGATGAAAAGCCTCTCCGGGCAGCTGGCCACACCTGCAGGGAGGCACCAGCCTCTCTGGGTACCACGTACTCAGCGAACCAGGAACCCGCGTTCCAGCAAACCCACGGCCAAGCAGGGAGGCAGGGAGTTTCCAGCTCATTTCCCTGCATTATGCGGGGTCTGTATATAAACCGAAAAAACCAATAATAGCTCTTGTGGTGTTTTAGTTGGCATTGTCTGTGTTTTAATTAGTAAAAGGAAGAGGAGAAGGGAGGTCTGAGAGGACTCTTCTCTAACTGCCACCTTCTCCCAAGTGTTTACACGGCCTCCCTGGGAAGGGGCGGCAGCTTGTTATTAAACATAATTCCCTCACAATCAGTGTCTCTTCTCGAATCTAAGTCAAGGCACCAGGTTAACCTCTTGGGACTAGAAAATAGCATTTGTTTGTTAAATGAACGCCCAGGCTCTGTTGCTTAGCACAGTCCAAGAGTCCTGGGAAAAGCAATTTTGGGATTTAAAAGGAGGTTCTGTCTTAGAGGGAGAGGCAGGCAGAGGGTGTGTGTTGCAGGGGGACAGCTTCCCAGGCAGGACAGAGCAGCTCGAATCCCAAACCCACCTGCAAGAAGCTGTGGGATCGGACAAATGTCCTCCCTCTGATGAATTTCTTAACTGAGGCCTTTAGATGGATTCACGGGGGCAGCATGGGATTGGGGGGTGGACTCATCTTTGGAATCTGGGGAGACAGGATGTTTATGTTTAACAAACAGTCACAGGGGTTAAAGAAATGGTAAAACCCTGGATGCTCCCAGCTCTTAGATTCTATGATTTTATTTTGTGGGGAAAACTCATTAAGATACAAACCAAACAGGCGCATAACGTGTAATAACATTGGAATCACTGGCAGAATTTTCAAGCTGCGTCCGTTTATCTCGGTGTTTATCAAGCTCCTACTCCAGGGCAGCCCGAGGCCCAGGAGCCCACCCCACAGATGAACAGGCAGGAGTTTCACAAATCAGACCCGCCCCTGGCGGTTTTCTCCATTGGAGATGCTGTCCCTCCAGCCTGGTGTGGACAGACCTCCGGTCCAGCTACTCCCCCCCACCGCCCGTCCTTGTCAGCTTCCTCACAGTGTACGTGCTTTTTTTTTTTTTTTTGTGGTACGCGGGCCTCTCACTGTTGTGTCCTCTCCCGTTGCGGAGCACAGGCTCCGGACGCGCAGGCTCAGCGGCCACGGCTCACGGGCCCAGCCGCTCCGCGGCACGTGGGATCTTCCCGGACCGGGGCACGAACCTGTGTCCCCTGCATCGGCAGGCGGACTCTCAACCACTGCGCCACCAGGGAAGCCCTGTACGTGCTTTTTAATTTCTATTTACCCAAACATAAATCAGGCCACCTTACTCCCGGCCTTGCACTGCCCTGAGAACCACCCACACGCTCCTCACCTGGGCCTCCTGGGCGGCCCCTGTCCCCCCTCACGTCGCTCAGGACCCCCAGTTCAATTGGCGGAAGTGGGACCCCAGGATTATCCCGCCCCCCCATGATTCCAAAGTGCAGGCAGGGTGGCTACTGCTGTCAACGGGGAAGGAGGTCAGCTGAGTTTGGATGGGGCTGGGGGTGCCCGAGCGCGTGGCTTCCCTGTTGGGTTAACTGTGGGCAACGTACGGAACAGTAGAGCGAGGAAGGACAGCCCGCCGGAGAAGGGCGGGGGCGAAGCGCAGAGGCAGGAGGGAGGCCCTGAGCTTGAGCAGAGGGCGGGTCTCATCCGCGGGGGTGGACACGCCCAGGAGGGCGGAGGAGCCCTGGCCGCCTGTGCCGGCCACACGGAGGGTTTGAGCTGCCCGTGCCACTGCTGACCCCACAGACACCGAGAAGCCGCCCAGAGGAAGAAGCGGCGCTTCTGTCACACACTCCGCTTTTTCCACCACAGATACTCCAAATAAGCCCCACCGAGTTATGGGAATGCCGTGTGTGTGTGTGTGTGTGTGTGTGTGTGTGCGTGTGTGTGTGTGTGTGTGTGAGTGTGTGTGTGTGAGTGTGTGTTGTATAAATGTGTGTGTGAGTGTGTGTGTTGTGTGAGTGTGTGTTGTATAAATGTGTGTGTGAGTGTGTGTGTTGTGTGAGTGTGTTGTGTGAGTGTGTGTTGTGTAAATGTGTGTGTGTGTGAGTGACTGTGTTGTGTGTTGTGTTTGTTGTGTGAGTGTGTTGTGTGTGTGTTGTGTGAGTGTGTGCTGTGCATGTGTGTTGTGTGTGAGTGTATGTTGTGTGAGTGTGTGGTGTGAGTGTGTGAGCGTGTATTTGTGTGTGTTGTGTGAGTGTGTGTGTTGGGTGTGTGTTGTGTGAGTGAGTGTGGGTGTGTGTTGTGTGACTGTTGTGTGTTGTGTTTGTTGTGTGAGTGTGTGTGTGTGTGAGTGTGTTGTGTGAGTGTGTGTTGTGTAAATGTGTGTGTGTGAGTGTGACTGTGTTGTGTGTTGTGTTTGTTGTGTGAGTGTGTTGTGTGAGTGTGTGGTGTGAGTGTGTGTGAGCGTGTATTTGTGTGTGTTGTGTGAGTGTGTGTGTTGGGTGTGTGTTGTGTGAGTGAGTGTGGGTGTGTGTTGTGTGACTGTTGTGTGTTGTGTTTGTTGTGTGAGTGTGTGTGTTGTGTGTGAGTGTGTTGTGTGCGTGTGTGTTGTGTGGGTGTGAGTGTGTGCTGTGCGTGTGTGTTGTGTGTGAGTGTGAGTGTATGTTGTGTGAGTGAGTATATGTGTGAGTGAGTGTGTGTGTGGTGTGAGTGTGTGTGAGCGTGTCTTTGTGTGTGAGTGTATGTATGAGTGTGTGTGGTGTGCGTGTGTGTGATTGTGTGTGTGAGTGTGTGTGTGAGCATACAAGTGGGGAGAGGGAGTGGCAGGGAGGCGACGGGAGGGAGAAGGACGTGCGCAGGTGTGAGGAGACCTTGTGGTGCCCTGATTCACCTACGACAAAACGTGTCACCGCCGGTGATTTGCCCTCACACCCACATCCTTATCCCAAGGCAGCCCATCCTAAGTCTGGCTTGGTTTTTCTTTCGACAATGCTCCGGTTTCTCAAAGTCCCTTAAGTGTGGCCAGCCCCGAGCAGGGCAGTGGTGGCCAAGAGCTGCTGCTTTGCTGGGGAGACAGTTTGGCATCTTCCCCCTGAGAGTCAGTAGACTGGGTCTCCAGATTGTGCCCAGGAGCATCACCGTTTAGGAGCTGAGGCAGGACTTGACCAACGACACTCAAACAGCCTGTTTTTTGTTTTTCTTTTTTATTAATTCAATCTAGCAGAGATGCTACCCCCCTCCTTCGTTCTCCCCTCCCTCCCTCCTGCCGACAGCAGGCACGGGGCATTCTTGCAGGCTGGGAGGGAGGAGCAAGGAGCAGGAAGGGGAGCCCTCCTGCCCATGGGCTGCGGGGCCCAGAGGAGGGCGCTTTGGATCTCGACTGTCCCACGGGCTTGATCCGCCCTCCCCTTCCCCACCCAGGCCCCGTCATCAGGAAATGTGGTGGAAGGGGCTCCATTGCCTCCCTGAAAGCCATCAATACAAAGGTGCCCGGGACTGGAACCCTGACAAAGTCCTCAAACAAAGCAGGAGGGACGTCCTGCTGGATGGAACTATTCTGCACCTCACCCTGTACTCCCTTTGCTCTCAAATCCCCTGGCACATCTGCTGTACTCTGTGGAATCCTAGACCCTTATCTTACCCTCTTCTTCCTTGTCCCACCAGACAAAGAATAAATAACAGAGCCTTCCTTGGAAACCCATTTCCACCTGTGACAAGAACACTGGCTGGCTAGGACACACTGCCCACCACCCTCCCATCAGCCGAGTGACCAGGGACCAGCCCCACATGCCCACTCCTCAGTGGCTCATCTGGAGATCAGAGAAGGTGGCTCCCTGAAAGGCCTATGCATGTGCACGTTTCCTGGAAAACCCTTCTCCCGGATGACTTCCGGTCGTCAGCAGCCCATCCGATAACCTCATTAAGCACCACACTTGCCTCATAGCCTGTATCCATCTGCATTTGCCTTCCTGCTTCTCTTACTAGACCATCAGCTCTAAGAATGCAAGGTCCACATTTGTATCCCAATCACCCCAAACAGCGTCCAGCACTTTGTGAACACAGAGTAAATACTGGAGAAGGGGTCAAGGAATTCATGGCTTCATGAACGGATGCAGCTCATAGACGGTTTGTGGGTTCGTTTCTGTAAAACGTTAGAAAATACGACTCTGAGTCAGGAACGCGAGACGAATGTCAGACCCGGCTCCTGCATGTGGCATCTCTGCCAACCTCAGAGCCCACAAGTGTGAGAGCAACATGCATCAGGCTGGGATGGGGCAGCCAGACAAACACAAACCAAGACGGGTCGTGGAACACCAGCTGAGAAATAACAAAGTATGTTCCGAGCAGAGTCAGGATTAAATGCGTGTGAAACTTACATCTTGCCAAACCGCCTTCAACGAAATTATGCAACACAGGCCAGGAACCTTTTTGACTTTTGGAGTGACAAAAGGCCATGAGTGATGCTATCACGAGGATTTCCAATCAGCAAGCAAGAAATGGTAATTTTCTGACACCTCCTGCACGCAGGAAGAGTTCCAAGATAATGCTTGCTGTCCTCTAAGTGCCTTTCTGATGGGCAAAAAAAAAAATGTTTGATTTTCTTATAATAGATATGTCATTTTACTTCAAGTATCCAGTCCTATTGACCCAAGGAACCTCAATTTCAGAGCCATTAAAATCTAATTTTCCACACGGTGCCCCCAAGAGATTGACTAACTTTCAAAGAACATTTTTTTCTTTTCAAAAATGTTGCATATCTCTCTCTATATATATATTTTTTCTTTAAAACAGTTTGGGAAACATTGCCGTCAGCTTCTCCACTGTTGCTCTCCTCAGTGTCTTTCGTGCAAAAGAACATAAAGTTTCCTCTGACAAAGTAAGATTTGGTCACCATGGAGGGAAGGCTGTATTTTTGTGATATATTATATTTATGTGGCTTACTGATATATTATAAAGGACCTACCGTCATGTTTCGCCATCAGGAAAGCAGGACAGACGTCTCAAGGTTATTCGTCTTGGAAAATAACAGATGTGTCAAAAACTAAGCAGAAAAAAATGCTTCTGAGGAGAGAGTGTCTTCTTGCAAATTTCAGGGACGCTTCAAACTCTACAGGTTAGCTTTTTCTTTTTTCAAATGTTAAACTAAACACTCTATTTGAAACTCTGAGATGAGAGCACCTCATGAGAGGCCACGCAGGCAGGTGTCCACAGACCCCTATACGGGGAGCACAGTCAATTGATGAGAGCCACCTGGCTGCCCTCACACGGAGCCAGTTAAACTTTCTCCTTTACACCTGATGGCGACGGGGACTCCTGGAGCCAATAAGGGACATTAGTGGACAAAATCGGACAATTTAAATAAGGTCTGAAGCTGAGCTGCTAGCATCGTCTCAAGGTTAATTTCCTAGTTTGGGTGATTGTACTCTGGCAGCTGGGTGAAGGGTTTAAGCGGATGATCTGTACTGTTGTTGCAACTTTCCTGTAAGTCAAAAACGATTTCAAAATAAACATTGAGGGCTCTCCTGGTGGCGCAGTGGTTGAGAGTCCGCCTGCCGATGCAGGGGACGTAGGTTCGTGCCCCGGTCCAGGAGGATCCCACGTGCCGCGGAGCGGCTGGGCCCGTGAGCCATGGCCGCTGAGCCTGTGCTCTGCAGTGGGAGAGGCCACAATGGTGAGGGGCCCACGTACCACAAAAAAAAAAAAAAAAGAAAAAAAAAAGAAAAAAGAAAAAAAAATAAACATTTAAAAGGAAGGAGAACTGCATATATTCAGAAAGGTTGGAAAGCAAAGTACCATGAAAATCAGCACAGGATATACGTACCACATCTTCTATATCCATTCCTCTGCCGATGAATATTTAGGTTGTTTCCGTGTCTTGGGTATTGTAAATACTACTTCAATGAACACTGAGGTGCATGTAATTATGTTTTTTTCCTGTATATATGCCCAGGAGTGGGATTGCTGGATCGTGTGGTAGTTCTAGATTTAGTTTCTTTAAGAACAAAATTATGCCATTTACAGCAACATGGATGGATCTAGCGATTATCATGCTAAGTGAAGTAAGTCAGACAGAGAAAGATGAATATATGATATCACTTATATGCATAATCTAATAAAAATGATACAAATGAACTTATTTACGCAGCAGAAACAGACTCACAGATCTAGAAGTCAAACGTATGGTTACCAAAAGGGAAATGTGGGTGGGAGAGAGATAAATTAGGAGATTGGGACTGACATATACACACGACTATACATAAAATAAATAACCAACAAGGACCTACTGCATAGCACAGGGAACTCTACTCAATATTCTGTAATAACCCATATGGGAAAAGAATCTGAGGAAAAACGGATATATATATATATATATATATATATATATATATATATATATATACACTCACTTGGCTGTACACCTGAAACTAACACAACATTGTAAATCCACTATATTCAATAAAAGCTTTTTAAAAAATAGCACAGGATACAAGAGCCAGCGAGTGCCTCCTTCAAAGGCCCCTTTTGTAGGATGTCCTCAAGTCAGTGGGGGCAATGCCAGAGTGATGCCACCAGAGCAACATCACCTGAATGTGTGGCTTCTGTCTATGACCAGCTGCGGCTCTCGTGTGCACCCTGCCTCCAGGGAAAATTCTGCACCTGCTCTGGAAGAGTCACGAGAGATGGACACGTTGTCCATCAGTGGGGGGAGGGGTGTCACAGCAGCATGTGGAAACACTGATTGCAAGGTGGTTGCCCAGGTGTAGGTGCCCAGTCAGTCCTCACTAGGTTGAAGCCTGTAGGTCAAGTCATGGCCAATGAACTCCCTAATCACATGACTTCCAGAAGCCTAACTCCCAAGGATAAACCTCCAATCAAAGGAGGGTGTGTGGAATGGTCTAAAGCACTGGTATCATAAGAGAGGGCAGTTTTACACAATCACAAAAATGAGACGAAGGGAAAGAGCTGATTCAGAATCCAGGTCTGGGGTCCAGAGGGGAGGTGAAGTTAGCAGCAGAAATTTGAGATAAGGGCCATCATTTTCAAATGGCACATTTCACAGAAGCCCAGGTGGGTTTGAAATGGGACAGTGCCTCCACCGGGGCCCAAGTGGCCCTGGGATGACCGTCAACCTCTCCCATCTCCCAAAAGATGAGATTTTCTTCTGCTCCTTCGATTTATGTAAAATTAAGTAAGCCTGGGTTCCCTTTGTGCTCTGCACGCCAGTGCTTTGAGGAGTCCTTAAACCAGCCCTTGGCTCAGGAGAGCCTCCACGAAGGGACCGGGGAGGGGCCACAGCACAGGGGGAGGCGGATGTGGAAGGGGCCATTCTCACCCTGCTCTGCTCAGTCCTCACCATGCAGCTGGGCAAGTGACCCTCCCCCCACTCGATGTGTGTCTCCTCAGAGCCACTGTGGATCACAGCTCTGCTGTGCTGGGTGGCGTGAGGAGGCACCTGTGCATACGTGGGGTGACGTATGGGAGGCTCTGTAACTGTTGGGGGTTGTTATTTCCATTTGTGGTCCTGCTGCCACCAGCAGGGACATAGGGTTTGCAACACAGCCAGCTCTAAGTAGGGACCCCCAAACAGGAGGAAAACCAAAGCCAAGACTACTCAGCTGTTTTGCTTTTCTGCCCCGAGAGAGCGCACAGAGCGGGTGAGGATTCTGAAGGACAGAGGCAACAAGAGGAACCCAGGAGGCTGGGTTTGAGAAGAGAGCACTGCAAGAAGGGGCAGAAATTTTTCCAGCCAATGAGCCAGAGATGCAGGTGGGTTCCACTCAGGGATGCCGGCTGTCCAGACCCACCAGCTCACCCCTCTTCCGCCCACCCAAATCCCCTCTCTGAGTGCCCTCAACATTTATTCTATAAACGTGGAAGACAGCGGTATTGCTTGCGATGCGTAAACCCCCTTCTCAAAATGATTTCAGGAGGCTTGAAGTAATACAACATGAAAATGAGACACCTTGGAACAAAGATGTGGAAAAGTCCTTTGAGATTGCTTATGAATGCTTCTGAAAAGTCATTTCAGCAAGTACTAAATGCATGCACCCTTCAAGCATTGTCTTTATTTCCAGTATGCAAGCATACTTCTTCAAGTCACCTTAGTGGGCGTTTACTGTGTGTCTGGGTGTTTTCCTCAAGTCACCCATTGAGTCCCCACAAGAAGGCCAAGAGACAGGTATGATCATTGGTCTCATTTCACATATGCGAGCATGGAAGCTCGGTGGGGTTCAGTCACCTGCTCGAGGTCATGGGGCTCGGTAGTGGCAGAAGCGAGGCCAAGACCAAGCCCCCATGTTCTGTGCTGTCCTGTGAGTCCAGACAACAGAAAGTCTCGCTCTTCCAGGGAGAGGCATCCTTGGCATCTACCTCCTTGCACAGAGAAGACACTCAATAAACTCAAACACTCTTGGACTCAGAGAAGCCAGTTGGACTCTGGACCATCAAGCTCTTATTGTTACGATACCCTTATCCATGTCCCAGTTGAGTTTTGCACTGTTTGGACCTCGTGTGGGGACTAAGGAGGGAGGGGAGAGCCTGGCACTGGGCTGTCTCTTCTCACTCTGAATATTTAGCAATGTTCATCACGCCCAGCCCATGTCTCTAACAACGGTGAAAATTTAAATTCTCATTAGGTAGAAGAGTCTGTTCCATACTTATTTCATCTGGGTAAGAAGGCTGGAGTGAGTGCAATCAGACGGAATTGGCTCAAGTGTCTTTGGAGGTACACGCGGGGGGATGCAGCTGCAGCCTGATGGTGTCCTGCATTCGGCCCTTTCCTCAAGGCCATGTGTTTCCCCATAACGATGCTTCCCTACATCATGCTATACATACCTTCCCTCTGTCTCACATACACAGTGACACACGCTCACACGTAAACACAGTACATGTAATCAACATTTCCATGTGGACAAGTTCATCTGAGTATAATCTGAGCTAAGAATCTAAATTTGGTCCAAAGAAACCCCCACGTCCTGGGTAGTGTGAGTGTGCAGGTGCACACACATACACACACACATCTCCCTAACTCTTTCGCAGACCCCGGGGTCCTCACTTGATGCATAGAAGGTCATCACACACTCAGAGCCATGATGATTTCTTTGCTCTCATTCATCAGACCCAACAACCTCTTTCTGACTAGAGGAAGAGGAAAAGCTGCTGTATCACTTTCAGCTCGAAGGTAAAACTTCAAGGACACATCCAGTCACCTCAAGAGCAATAGGGCTTAAATCGAGCCCAAGCCCACCAGCCAGCAGCCTCCTCTCCTACACACTGGACTTCTCATCCTGCAGGTCCCCTCACTCCCATGAAATGCTAAGTGCCCTCGGGTGTCTCTCCCCCTGTTCCCCCCTCCACCACCCAGCTGAACCTTGAGCCGCATCGTTGGAGCTTCACACCTACTCTGTTGTCTCTATTTCCACCCCTCCACCCTGCTGTTCAGCATCCCACGGACAAGGACAATTCCCTGCACTGCCATCCTGTACCCGGCATCCTGTATCCCACACCCAGTGTCACCAAATCAACCTGTTTTCTTTGACTACCACTTTGACACTGCTTCTCGTTCAAAACCTCCAGCAACTTCCTATTACCTGTAGGACACAGTCATCTGAGCCAGGTCCCTGTGCCACAGGAGACACCCTCCAGTCCTTCCAATAGAGAGGCACCTGGCCCCTTTCCAGTGATGGGGAACCCTGTACACAGAGGCAGAGCGACCTTGGAAGCAGACCTCTTAAAACCAGAGTTCAAGTTCAAAGTTCCCTAGGTTGACTCTTCCTTAAACATCTCCCGGTTAACGGGAGGGTTTCCAGCAAGCAATGTCCACCCAGACAGATGTCCTTCTAGAGGAAACAGTAGTAGAGATCAAGAAGGAAAAGCTTCTTTCCATGCCTGAGTTGTGGGAGTCTGTTAAGGGCAATAGTTCATTGTATCCAAGTATCAGGATTAAAGTCAAAGGGCCCATAAAACAATGGTGACCCCACAAGGGCCACCTTCTGAGCTCAAATTGTTCACATGGAGCTCACCTCGCCCTCAGCTGACTTGCAGGCCTGCCTTGAACAGCTGATGAAAGATGCAAATCCCATGGAAAGATGCGTGTTGGTTCACCTTGGCCGCCTAAAGCTGGCCATCCGTGCGCACAGGCGGCCAGAGGCCTTGACACAGCTGACCGGCAGGTGTCTCCTATGTGGCCAGGAAATGGTTTCAACTTCCTGCAGTGCCCTTCCCACTGCCTGGGCCCCCGTCACAGAGATTAGCTGCCAGTGCCTGGGAGATGCACAAGGACATGGGTGCAGGAGAGGAATGGCCCCCTGGGAGGTGAAGCCAGGCACCCCCTATCCCTGGTCCATCCGCTCCTCCCGTTAGCCAACCTCACGCCTGGAGGAGACCCCCCACTTCTCCCCCTCTGGGGAGGTGATTTGTATTCCAGCAAAGTTACCAAGGGACTCTGAACAGATGAAGATTCTGCTTAATATTTTTAGTAAAGATAACACTTTGCAGGACAAGTGCTTTTCAAAACTCAGAGATGGGGGAGCTGGAGTGGCATTTAAAAATGGAGCTGCTAGACAAGTTCTTGCCGAAGCCCTGGTAAATGTCAAACATCTTACCAACTGGGGAAGCGGGCATGTGGGCTTGTTTCCCCAAACCTGATTAAAACAGAAAGTGGCTTTTGAATATTCCTTTCTGTTTTGTATTGTGGTAGGTTGGTGGAAGAGAAACAAAGGGAAAGGGAGTGGAGAGGGAGGGGAGGGAGCCTCGGGGGACTGGAGCATCAACTGAGGTGTGTGTGCTGCAGAGGAGGGAAAGACAACCCCCGAGGCCCAGAGTGGACAGTGGCTTTTTTTGAGCAGAATAAATATTTTGAAGGACTAACCCTGGAGAAATCGGAGTGGGGTGTCTGTGGCTGATTGGCTGAAGGGCTCTCTCTGGAGTAATTAGGGCCTCGTGGGGAAGCATATTTATGTTGGAAAACAAATTCTCCAGCATAGGGAAAGCAAGTGACCTCTGATGGCATCCAAGTGACTTCTCCTCCGGTCCAGTGGCTGGATTCTCACACTGAGCTGTGCTCTTAGCACACCAGTAACAAATTAGCACAGGGCCCCACTGAATGCCTCGATGGGGCTGTGCGAAGGACGGGGTGGTGGAGGTACTGGGCCTGTGGGCTGTTGGGACTCTGCCAGACAGTTGGCCAGCCTGCATCTCCAGCAGTGAACCGACCAGAAATCAATCCTACCATCAGGTGTGTTTGCCACCTGCCTCTGCACACAGAAAATAAAGGAATGTTGTGTGGCTGGAATTAATTGGGGTCCTGGCAGCCTGGTAAAGCGATCCTGAAGAGCCAGAGCCACAGAAACGGAGGGACAGGGGCAGATGTTTATTGAAAAGCCTCAGGGCGCCTCCCAGAGCTGGGGACCCAGCATGCACGGGGCTTTTGGAGCCCATGCGTGGTGTCCCCGTGGCCTCGCTTCTTCTCCTCCTGGCACACCTGCCACTCTGAAGACATCTGGCACCGCTCAGGCCCTACACAGGGCGGGTCCCTTGCTCTGAAAAACAAGGTTCCAGCTGCCAGTTCCAAACTCCCGTGGGAGGCGCATCAGTGGCTCAGCGGGGGCCATGGTCAGCCAGGGTCCTCCCGTGGTCCCGTCAAGTGTGGTCGGAGAAGGGGTGAGTCACTCAAAGGCTGTGGGCTCACCATGGGGTGGGCAGGTACCAGGAAGACTCTTGTCTGCTCTGGGTGGACTAGAAATGAGGTCAGGTGTAGCCCATGGCCTCGGGGATGCAGAGAGGACAGAGGGAGGCCTGACACTCACCCAGGGTCAGGTGGGAGCAGGGGGCCACTCTCCTGGAGACCCCGCATGGGCTCAGAGCCCCTCCGTTCCCTTTGCTTCTCCCGCCCCCACAGTCCTCTCCTGGACAAGCCCGTTATTCACCGTGGCCGTGCGTTTTACGAGTCCACACCCCAGGGCCACCACCGGGCATCTGGGCAGGACTAAAGTCCCAATGGCATCCTGGCCTCCCTTCCTTACCACTCACCCTGTCCCTCTGGGATTGTCTCGTGCACCACTGTGGCCTCACTGCCCGACAGCAGACTGTGCCTGAGCGGGCACTTGGGTCAGCCTGCTCGGTCCATTGTCACCAAGCACCACAGACTGGGCGGCTTAAGCAGCTTAGATAAGGGCTGCTTATTTCTCCCAGTCCTGGAGCCTGGACGTCTGAGATCAAGGTGTCAGCAGGGTTGGTTCCTCCTGAGGCCTCCCTCCTTAGCATGTAGACAGCTGTCTTCTCCCCGTGTTCTCAAGTGGCCATCCCTCTCTGTGCGTCTGTGTCCCGATGTCCTCTTCTTATAAGGACACCAGTTATATGGGATTTGGACCTGCCCCTCTGACCCAGTTTACCTTAACTACCTCTGTAAGGACCTATCTGCAATACAGTCACGTTACGAGGCGCTGGGGGTCAGGACTTTAACCTATAACCGTGGTGTGGGCACAACTCAGTTCATAGCAACTCAGTCAAGGGTCACTAAGAACTGGAGACTCCGTCTCGGTCTCAGACCCACTTGCCATCAAGATGAGATGCGGGCAGTGCAGCAGGAGCTCATGCGCTCAGAGCCCACCCACTTACCTGAGGGGGGGCTCTGCACCTGCCCCCCACGCACAAGCTTCTCTCTGGTGCTACTTTGATGCCCTGATCTGACCCCCAGAAGGATAAGTGATCCCAGGACAGTGAGGCGTGTGGACAGGTGAGTCTGCTATGGCCATGGTGGGCTTCGCAAGTAAACAGTGAAACAAAAACATGTCAGATTCTAAACCCACGTTCCCATCATACACAGGAATTACAGACATGCTTGTGAATACCATTGGTGGTGACACTGTGATCTTTTGTCAACTCAATCGAATGTTACCTTGCTGCACAGAGTAGTAACCCCCGTAAAGGCAGGAACTGTCGGCTAGCAGAACCGTAGGCTTTGCTCGCTGTGGGTGGACTGCTGGTTGTAGACGAAGCTGATGTGCTTTCCGCCACAAAGACGTCCTGCGGTGAAATCGTCGCGCGTCCTGCGCACGGGCTCAGGCCATTCAATAACGCTCAGTGCTAGGAAAACAGCAGTTGTCAATATAATTCTCCCAACTGCCCACACAGAGGACAAGAGGGACAGGCAGCCAGACAGGATTAAGCAACCTGTCCTGAGCCCCGGAGTGCGTGGCAATGCCGCATAGCCAAAGCTTTTGTGTCGCTCCCGTCCTTTCAATGCACTTTTTGAGCTTCCTCCGAGGAAATTGAGTATTTTTCTGCTCTGCCGTTTCTGATGCGGAAATTGCCCATGTTCTTAATGTCCCATTAAGTGATAAAATGACATGCAGGTTTACAGTCGGATATGGTCTGGGTGATGCACGCAAGCGTGCGAGAATTCTCTGCGAATTTGAGAACCGCGGCTCTGACTTTGCAGCACGGACTGATATGTTTTAAATGAGCTTTTGAACTTCACTTTCAAATGAGTCTCCTCACACACAACCTGAATACATGAGGAGTGACTGAATGTGAAACAGTCACCGTCGTATCATTTTCTCCTCTTTTCTGACTCGGAGCCGCTGTGGCAAAGTCACCGGAGGGATTACTTTTTTCCCGCTCTGGCTTTATCAGCCTCTACGTTGATTTCTTCTCTCTGGAGGATAATTGGTTTTTGGGTTTTTTTTTTTTTTTTTTTTTTGAGGCAATGGTTATTTAAAGAGCTAGCCAAAAATATGACTCCTGCTTTTCTTTGCTGTGTTTTTCTCCCCTTCCTCTACTGATCCCAAGGAAACACAATGGCTGGAATGATATTAGAAAGCTTCTAGAAGTTTCTTCTTCTGGTTTGTGTATTTGTCACCATGATCGTTTGCTGACAGTTTAGAAACACATCCACTTTGTTCAATCCCAGAGAAAATAAACTAAGACGATATTAAAACAAGGTAGTACTTAAATAATGCAGAACGGTAGGGCCCATGCATCTTCAGAGAGGACGATGAGCTTTTCCCGGGGCCCCTGGTGGAGTATTTGTGGCTGGCGTGTTACCTGCTGGGCATCAGAGCTGCTGCAGGGGAGGAGGGGAGCTGAGCCCCAAACTTGCATTTCCCAAAGGTAGAAAATGATGAGCACCCCCAAAAGGGGCCTTGCAAAGCACCTGGAGTTCAGAAAAGGGCCCCAGAGCCTGGAGTCTTTACCAAAAGGAAGGTGAGGGGACGAAAAGCTACATTTAAATTTTTTTTGATCATTCCTGATATATAATTGGTTGTTAAACAGATTTTCCAGGAAGCTAGGTGTTTCTTGGCTTCCAAAATGGATGTGTGTTACCTGCAGCCACACCCACCGGGGAGCTCCATTCTGCGCTCTCCTGGGGCACCCCCTGTTTGGGGTGACCCGGTCCTGGGAGACACACCCCTTGGGGTTGTGACCCTTAGGAATGAGGAAGGAGGCACCTTCTGCAACTTGGGCAGAAATCGGGAGAGGATTCTTAGGGAAAGAGTTTGGGATATACAGAACGTAGACTTCTTTTTAAAATCGATGAGATTTCCAAGGGAAACAGATGGCACTTTCAAAATGGGTAATTGAGGAGAATTTAGGAAAAAGACTTTTCACAAAGGTGTGGGCAGGGTCCTGGGCTAGTAACAGCTGGTTTCTGGGCCTGAAGGGAAGGAACACGTAGCTCCTGGAACCCAGAGAAAAGGTCAGGAGAGGCGCCTGGTGGAAGTGATGTCTTCATCCAAGGGTCCCCTCTAGCATACAGTGACCCTGAGAGGAAGCCAGTGGAATAAATACCCCAAGCTCCCCTTCTGCCCCATATCCTGCAAGCGTTCCCTGATGGCCAAGCCCAACCAGACGGCCAAGGGCATGGGGTCCACAAATGTAGGGCAGCCTCCCCGTAGGGGGAGAACAGAGGAGAACATGTCACAAGGGGTCAAGGAAGGTATCCGCAGATGGTGATATTCAGACATTCCTTCCACTCCTTGGGTCACTTTTCCCCCGTTTCTTCTTGGAGTCTTTCTCTTCCCATCCCTTAAGTGCTCTAGTTCTTGGGACCCCAACCTCAGCCCTGTTTAGCTCTGCGTATTCTCTCCTCTTGTCTTGTTTCTAACTGCCGCAAACACCCAGGTGACTCTGAAGTCTGCACCTTCAACTTTAGCTCCTCTTTGTGAGTCAAAGAGCCACAAGTCTGATTGCCAATCAGAGCACCCCCTGGAGGTCCCCAAGCCACCGTGTACACAAGCGGCGTGTCTGAAACTCTGCCGCCTCCAGCTCTCTGCCTGGTGAGGAGCTCAAATTCACCTCTGTTCCTTAATGTCATCATAACCCACACCTAGTGAGTTATTTCCTTTTGTCTCCATTGCTTGTGTACAGTCTGGGGCTTTCTTCTCTCCACTCCCACCTGCACGGTCTCGGGAAGGTCCCTGGGCCATTCATAAGGTGGCGGAAACAGTCATGGTCACGTCTCCCGATATCACACTTCTGCTAAACATGAAATAGTTTTCACAGTATATGAAAAGTTCATATAAAACTTGCATATGAACTTCAAAAAAAATAATTTGTATGAACGGAAGTTAAAGAATAAAATGCTATGAGTCATTCACTTTATGAAGTTTGATTAGCATGAGGGAACTTTTGGGATGATGGACGTGTTGTAACGTCTTGATGGCAGAATGGTAGATGCCTGGGTAAATACACCAGTCAAAAGTCACCCACCATGCCTTTAAAATGTGTTCGTGACATAGCATGTAAATTACACCTCAAAAAGGTTGATTTTTTAAAAGTTCATTAGATCTGGTTCAAGGTAAGCCCTGATTCTAGCATTCCACCCACACTCACTTGCATTTTTAAGCTCCTGAAATAGTTAGAGGGATCACTGCTCACTTCCATGAAAAAAGGCCTCCAGATCTCAGTGGCCGGTACAAGAGTTCTGTATTTTGCTCATGTCCCGCTGGGTTCAAAGACAGCCTTCCAAGTGCTGGGTCAGGGAGCCGGTCTCCTCTCATTCCATCCTGTGGTCCTACTGTTTGCTGGGACCTCAGAGCCCTCGCTTTGCATCCAGCCAACAGCCAGGAGAGGAGAGAGAATCACACAGACATTTTAGAAGCCAGGTCTGCAAGTGTGGAACGTAACATCCACCCACACCCCAGTGGCCAAAATGAGTCAGATGGTCCCACCCAGATGTCAGGGAGCTGTAGGTGTCTGTATGTCAGTAGGGCAAGAGGTGTGGTGAACCTGTCCCACTGTCCCCGCTTCAGGCTTCTGGACAGGGGGACATAGCAGATGGAGTCAGAGGCACGTCTTTGGTTCCTGGGAACTGTACAGAAGCCAGAGTGTAATTTCTCTAAAACACACCCCCAAGCTGTACATGCCTTTCACATACAAGAGTCTGTGACTGCAGTAGAAGGGGTGCATATGCCTGGGGGCACATATCATACATGTGAGGACCATCTGCCATGTGTCACAGGGATGGGCTGAGACTGTCCAGCTGCAGCTCCAAGCTTCTGCCCATGCCCACCCTCTGCTGGAAAGGGGACTAAACAATCTGGCGGCCCCGTGGAAGTTGGGTTGGAGGAGCGAAGAGCAGAAGAAGATCAGCTGGGGCAGCCGAGGCTGCCGAGCAACACCAGAGTCCACGCTGTGGCTGCAGCAGCGGCGCCTCAGCAATACCACCCTGGACACTGGCATTTTTTTTTTTTTTTTTTTTTTTTTTTTTTTTTTTGCTGTACGCGGGCCTCTCACTGCTGTGGCCTCTCCCGTTGTGGAGCACAGGCTCCGGACGCGCAGGCCCAGCGGCCATGGCTCACGGGCCCAGCCGCTCCGCGGCATGTGGGATCTTCCCGGACCGGGGCACGAACCCGTGTCCCCTGCATTGGCAGGTGGATTCTCAACCACTGCGCCACCAGGGAAGCCCTGGACACTGGCATTTGACCGAGGGGGTTATAACCCCCGACCTCTAGGGATACCCCTTTCACCTTTCATGGCTCCATCACTCACCATGAGCTCAGTGGCTCAAAAGACAGGAAGTTCTCCTTTGAGGATGACACACAGGGGAGAGAAGTTTCAGGAGGAGGATGTGGGATCCCTCCTCTCCCTTGTCTTAATTTGGTCCGTAGATGGCTGTATTCATCCTGCTTTGAATTTTCTGTATCTTATGACATTTTGACATCTTAAAAATCTTCTTTTGTTTTGAAAATAAGTTCATTTATATCATTTTTTTTAGATTCCACGTTTAAGTGATATCCTATGATATTTGTCTTTCTCTATGTGGCTTAGTTCACTCAGTATGATAATCTCTAGGTCCATCCATGTTGCTGCAAATGACACAATTTCATTCCTTTTTATGGTTGAGTAATATTCCATCGTATATATGTACCACATCTTCTTTATCCATTCCTCTGTCCATGGACATTTAGGTTGGTTCCACGTCTTGGCTATCGTAAATAGTGCTGCAGAGAACATTGGGGTGCACGTATCTTTTCGAATCATGGTTTTCTCTGGGTCTATGCCTAGGAGTGGGATTGCTGGACCATATGGTAGCTCTACTTTTAGTTTTGTAAGGAACATCCATTGTGTTCTCCATAGTGGCTGCCAATTTACATTCCTGCCGACAGTGTAGGAGGGTTCCCTTTTCTCCACATCCTCTCCAGCATGTATTGTTTGACATCTTAAAAATCTTGCTGGCTGGGAAGAGACTCCTTCCAGGGCTCACCAAATCTGGAAGGCAACAAATGGCACGGAGCACGCCTTTCAGAGGCAAACCAGCCAAACTCTGATCTAACCCCTGGTCACCCCCTTCCTCTAAATCTCACACACAAGCCAGTATTTCCCCTGCCCTAGATCACCCCAGGTCAGGTGCCAGGCAACTAGAGGTCACCCTAAAATCCAAAGCCCACCCAAATTACTCAAACTGGCCAGTCCTAAGCTGTTGCCCCTGCCCTGCCCTTCCCATGAAAACCCCAAGAAAGGCCATGGCCTAGGTTTTCCCATTCATTCCTGCTTCTGCCTCTGGGCCAAGAGCTGGTGCTACCCATGTGGCCCTACATGCTGTGATGTCATCTTCTCTTGGAAAATGTCATCAATGCATCTTCTCTCAATGGCACTGGCCCCTCCACATGGTATTGCTCAGTCACACCCATTAATTGAAATCCTGAAGGTACAAATTGAGCAAGGGTCAGTTAATCCTTCCTACAACTCTACCACCATCACTGTTACAGGGGAGGTGATGCTGTGAGTCCTTACTCCACCCTCCTTCCAAAGCCTGACTAAGTGCCACGTCCCACCTGCGAGTCTGTTACACACATTCTATTCACTATCATCCTAAAATCCAGTTGTTCGGCTCTATCTTTGCTCCCCACCCCTGATTAAGTGCAGTGTCAAGGTGGCCAGGCACCCCACTCCCTGACTGCCTCGGCGACGTGCACCTCTTCTGTGGGCTTTGTATCAGTGAGCCATGAGCTAGAGCAGCACATTGTATTGTTAATGAATTTACCGATTCCACTGCACATCTGAAGATCTCTCAGTCCTTTTCAGAGCAATTCTGCAGCTTCCCGTGTAGTCCTAAGAATACCCGTGTGGGTCTGCAGAGCAGGCACTGTTACTTCTGCCTGACTTACGGAGAAGTAAGGACCAGAGTGTGAATTGCTGGCCCAGGGACACACAGCTGGTCAGTAACAATGCCAGGAACACACCTGCATCTCCTTCCCTTTCTCTCGAGCTTGGTGTTTATTTTTATCCAAATACACATCCACGCATCTATGAAAGAAGGGTGATAAAGGAGAGCTGAAAAATCATGCTTCACTGTTTGTCTTGCTGGAAGGTACAACAGCTTTGCCTCCGATTTGTTCAATCGCAGGGACTTGCTCTGGGCTTTGTGGTTGCAAACGTACAGAGAACAGAGCAACCAGCACCCACAGGTTTCAGGGTCTCATGGGGAAGAAAGGCTACAACCACATAGCAACCCATACCCACACCCACATCTGGGACAGGTGTTCTGCTGCAAAGAACACTGTGCCATGTGGTCATCGAGGGCCCGGGCCTCACCTGTGCAGGTGTGGAGAGAAGTGTTCCTGGGGAAGAGATGCGTCAGCAGAAACCTGAAGGCTGGGGAGTGAGTGGCTAGGCAAAGGGGAGATGAGAGACATAGGTAGAAGGAAGGAGCATCCCAGGCAAGGAGGGAGGGTTCAGAAGCCCCTCATGGCAGGAGAAAACGTGTGGCCCCAGAAGCCCCAAGGGACAGCCAGGAGGACTGCAACAGAGAACAAGGGAGCGATGGAGGGGACTGTGGCCTGAGGAGTGGGCAGAGCCATCAAGCAAGACCCTGGAGGCCATGCCCGGCAATTTGGTCTCTCTTCTAAGATTAGTTGGATGTCTGGGAAGATTTCAAACAAATGAGATGATCTGACCACATTTGCATTGAGGAAAGTGCATGTTTTCTCCTCTGAGATGGATGGAGGAGGCAAGAATGAGAACTAAGATGTTGGATAAAAGGCTGAGGCCAGGATCCGGGCTGGAGCTGATGCCTGTGTAGTCTAGACAACCCGGGAACCTCACCAAGACCACCGAGAACCCTGCCTCTGAGGGTGGTTGTGGCTTCCCAGGAGCTCCTCAAAACATACGGCACCCACACAAAATTAACATTCAGGGGTGCCGTTCCTCCAGCTGCACTGGCACATCCGTGGGGACCTCCAGCAGCTCACCCACTCTGCGGGTGATAGATGGCTCTGGAAGGAAAGGAAACCGATGTTCCAAATGGAGGTGACCAGTTTAATTTGCAGCTTCTAAATCTGTTCAGATACAGTGTTCTGTCATTAAAGATTCATTTAGACTTATCTTAATAGGAAACGATATAACTCAGCCAGACCCATGAATGACAAATTGCCCTTCATCAGGAGAAATCTTAAGGCAAAAGATGTAACTTTCCATCATTTGATCCTGTAGTTAATTTCCGCATAGCTGACGGTGCTTCTCTGCATTCAGAATGATGAGAGCTCTCCTGCTGTCCTTCTCTCCAATGTTCTACAACCAACAACGTGAATTTAGGTTCTTGGGCAAATAGGAGGACCATTGGTACCAGCTTTAAGAATTGGTCAGATATATATACACACTACTAAATATAAAATAGATAACTAATAAGGACCTCCTGTCTAGCACAGGGAACTCTTCTCAATCCTCTGTAATGACCTATATGGGAAAAGAATCTAAAAAGAGTGGATATATGTATATGTATAACTGATTCACTTGGCTGTACAGCAGAAACTAACACAACATTTTAAGTCAACTATACTCCAATAAAAATTTTAAAAAAAGAATCAGTCAGATAGCAAGTCGTGGAACCAAGGGAGTTTACAGCTTAAATGTCATTGATTCCACATCACCCCTTGATTGTAAGAATGGAGGAAGCCACAAAGCAAAGGAGAAAATTACAGAAATGAGTCCCCTAAGTTATATAGCTGCAAATATGCCCTAAGGAAATTCCAGCTCTGAGGTATATGGTAGCTTCCAGGGCCTTGGGCATCCAGGATCTCTGTATTCTTTGTAAACTCCTACAAGCAGAGGTAGCATAATTTAGGGTAAAGTGTATAGAATTTGGAGTCATACAGCTCTGACTTTTGTTTCTAGCTCTGCCACTTCCTAAAGAGTTAAAGTAATGAGAGATAGTTCTATTTGTAGTTTTTTAAGGAACCTCCATATGACCCAGCAATTCCACTACTGGGCATATACCCTGAGAAAACCATAATTCAAAAAGAGTCATGTACCAAAATGTTCATTGCAGCTCTATTTACAATAGGCAGGAGATGGAAGCAACCTAAGTGTCCATCATCGGATGGATGGATAAAGAAGATGTGGCACATATATACAATGGAATATTACTCAGCCATAAAAAGGAATGATACAGAGTGATCTGTAGTGAGGTGGATGGAACTAGAGACTGTCATACAGAGTGGAGTAAGTCAGAAAGAGAAAAACAAGTACCGTATGCTAACACATATATATGGAAACTAAGAAAAAATTTTAAAAGGTCATGAAGAACCTAGGGGTAAGAAGGGAATGGAGACGCAGACCTACTAGAGAATGGACTTGAGAATATGGGGAGGGGGAGGGTAAGCTGTGACAAAGTGAGAGAGTGGCACGGACATATATACACTACCAAATGTAAAATAGACAGCTAGTGGGAAGCAGCCGCATAGCACAGGAAGATCAGCTCGGTGCTTTGTTACCACCTAGAGGGGTGGGATAGGGAGGGTGGGAGGGAGGGAGACGCAAGAGGGAAGTGATATGGGGACATATGTATATGTATAACTGATTCACGATGTTGTAAAGCAGAAACTAACACACCATTGTAAAGCAATTATACTCCAATAAAGATGTTAAAAAAAAACAAACAAAAAAATGAGAGGGTCAAGGAACGTGCCCCAGGAGGCCAGCCAGTGTTTGAGCTCCAATGCCCTCAGGCAAACAATCCAACTTCTAAGTGCCAGTTTCATTCTCTAGGAAAAAGAAAGGAAGGAAGTCATTAATCCTGCCTCATACGCCTGGTTTTAGATTTAAATGAAATAATGCCTGTAAAACATCCAGTACAGTGAGCAGCCTCTGAAACTCACAGCAGCACTGATGGGCATATTTACTATTTCCGGCTGTGACGGCACATAAATCCTCCGGTAGCATCTCTTAGTGTATCTCAGGCCAAATTAAGTGAAAATGTGTGCAGAAGGCCTATTTCAGCACCTGGAACACTCTAGCATCTGCGGGCGAGTTTTATTCTTCACTGTTTGAAAGCTGGTTGTATATCTGCCCCTTCCTATAATCAAATAACCCCAGGGTTGAGACGTTTTTTCAACTGTATAGCAAAGGAACACGCTTTATTTATCAGCTAAAACTCTAGGATTCTGGCACTCAGACAGTGCAGTGTCATGAATGCCTCACCCTCAAGGACAGCATTGGGATTCAGGATTTGGTAACTTGAGCCTCGCAATGGATGAAAGAACTTGGGTGCCATATCGTTTATACGTCTCTGATTGCCAGGCCCCCCTGCATCCAGGAGGTCACTCATATCCTCCTACACAGAGAATTTGGCCCAAAGACCCAGCGTGAACTCAAACCATCTTGGGCCCCAAGTGTGCATGTGAAGGGTGGCTGAGGTATTCCCTTGAGCCATACTGGAGTGCTGGGGTCAAACTGCACAGAAGTAGCCGGGAAGTTTAAATGGAATCAGGTAAGTGAAATCACCTAGGAAGGGAGACACATGTGAAGAAATGTATTAGTTATCTATCGCTGCATAAAAGTATCGCCATAAATTTGGTGGCTTTGAACAACACACGTTTATCATCTCACAGCTTCTGGGGGTCAGGAATCCTGGCACAGCTTAGCTGGGTACCAGCAAGGCTGCAGTCAAGGTGTCATCCAGGGCTGAGTCCTCGTCAGAGACTGGACTGGGAAAGGGTCTGCCCCCAAGCACTTGTGCTTGTTTGCACAGTTCTGTTCTTTGCAGGCTGCCTGACCGAGGGCCTCCATTTCTCACTGGCTGGAAGCTGGCAGCTGCTTTCACTCCAGCAAGGGAGTGAGTCAACTGGCAAGACAGACCTTACCATCTTATATAACAAGATCACACACAAGGAATCCCATACATCCTGTTGCTGTGGCTGCATTCTATTGGTTAGGATCAAGTCCCTGGTTCCATGCACACTGCCCTCAGCAGAGGGGAGAGAGGGTGTGAACACCTGAAGGTAGAGGCATGGGGGCCACATAAGAGCCCATCCGCCGCAGCCTGCAATGTCCGGGTGCGATGGCAACTCACCTGTGCGTTATTCCCTCAACCGGGCCGTGAGCCAGTGGGGGGAGGGGGGGATTCTGCACAAGTTTATGTTCCATTTGGGAGGAAAGGAGTGTCTGAAAAGGAGGATCAGATGAAGGATAAATCAGGGTCTCTAGCTGGGAAAATAGATGACTTTCTAAAAAGTGGGGTGTATCCCTTCTGAAAATGGATCTGTCCAGCCTCCTGCCATGAAAAATGTCTTTGAGCCCTGTCCCCTGGGGAGAGGCCAGCAGGGCAGCTCGGGCACCAGGCAGAGGGACTGTCTCTGCCCAGTTAGGGCACAATTAACCGCAGGCCCTGCAGCAAATCGGTTCCCTCAAAGGCTGCCTCTGCTCCAAAACGTTGTGACCCCTCGACACAGAGTGACGGTCATCTGTCCAGCTGCCTGATGCCTGGGTCATTAGTGGCCTTTCCAGAAAAGAAGAGAAGCCCGTGGAGATGACCAGGGAGCATCTTACACGGATCTCAGGGGAAGGTGATGCAGCAGCTACAAAACTCTAGCTTTTAAAAGCACGTTTTAGAATAGGGATATTGGCACAGATCTCTGTTGGAGGCCCTGGGTCTGCTGTTCGGGCCAGACTTGGGGGGAGGCTGTACCTGGCTTGAACTCATGAGGCCTCACGGGGCAACCCTGGAGCTTTCTCTGGGACTTCTGGTGCTGCTGGAGGCCCCGAGTCTCCCTCACGGGTCTGATAAGCACCAGAGTGAAGCTCGCGTTCTCCATCAGGCCAAGTCCAAGAGCCCAGAATCAGATGGCCTGGGGGCCCTAAGACACAACTGAAATGTCAGCCCCAATCTCCACCAAGGTGTTTCTCTCTCTCCACAGGGGGCAGGTGCTCAGGAAGGACTCAGAGGTCACACCATAGTGTGTTCTTCAATGCATTCGTCCCACAAGAGGCTCACGAGCTGGTAGATTTGGGAAAGCGCACACGGCATCTTCCTGCTGGCATTCACAGGCGTCCTCAGAGAACGGGATGCTGCTTGACTCGGAATTGCTCTAACATGCTTGTGCCCAGGGCTTTTGTTGTTGACTGGTAACAACTCTTATTATCTCACTAAGCCTGTGCGATACAGAACACACCAAGACATGCTGATACACCCCCAGGTCCATTCATCCACATGCGTCTACCAAGTGCCAGGCACTGTGACACGTTTGAGGAACACAGTCATGGAAAGAACAGACAACAGTCCCTGCCTCCACAAGCTTCCATGCCAGCGATGGAACAATGAAAAGACAGACAAGGAAGACATGCACGGTGCCAGAGGTAAGTCCTAGAGAGGAAAATAAAGCAAAGAAGAAAACAGACAGGGTGGAGGATGTTGAAATTTGAAATGAAGCAGCTGGGGAAACCTCACTGAGAGGGACGTTTCAGTCAATACTTGAAGGAAGTTAGCAGCTGCACATCCAGGAACCGCAGGTGCAAATGTCCTGAGGTAGGTGTAGCCCGATGCTCTGGAGATGCTACGAAGGGGTCAGTGTAGTTGAGCACAAGATGCGAGGTGATGGAGACAAAATCTTATGGGGTCTTAGAGGCAACAGAGAGACCTTATTCTGTAGGTTTGATAGGTAACGAGGGCCAAATCCTGAAGAATTTAATGGGTAAGGGGGTATAATCCCCTAGGGTCTGATAGGTGTGGGGGGGTGTTTAAATCTGTTAGGGCCTAATCGGGAGGGAAGGAGGGCAAATCCTGTAGGGTCTTGTGGTTAAGGGGAGTGGAGCAAGTCCTCTAGGATTGGATAGGTTATGGGGGAAGTATCCTGCAGGGTCTGAGAGGCCACATTAAGGACTTTGGCTCTGACTGTGAAATAGGGCACATTTGCAGACTCTGAGCAGAGAAGTCATCCGGCCATGATCTCACAAAGAGTTCCTCTGGGTAGGGATTGAGACAGGATTGAGGAAGGAGCTTGAGTGGAAGCAGGCAGGCTCATTTCACAGGTCACTGCTATAATCTGGGAGAGCTGATGGGGACTCCAGCCAGGGTGATAAGAGTGCCGTAATGCTGTCACTCACCAGAAAGAGTCATCCTCTATTTCTCCTTTAAGCTCTGTCCCAGATCTCCCCTCCATAAACCGCAGCCTTTAAATCTCACACTTTGCACAAATCCCGGGCAATGCACGGTTAGACATTGTTTTTTCCACCTAATTGAGCGAGTGGCTAAGATTTTAAGACATTTTATGGTACTTATTAATCTTTTGTCAGTGTTTAATTTTATAGACAGGAACCCGTTAAAAGCCAAGCTGTAAAATTTCACTATGGCTTCCAGGCCCTTCCTTTAGATCACAGGACTCACAGCCAGGGAGGGATGGGAGTCAGGGACTTAAGGGAAGCACATTTCATCCCGCAACGGCCTGAAGTTGGAAGGTGTCTGGAGCCCTCATTTTTAACACACATCAATCAACTCAATGAATTGGTACAGAGAGCTTCCTACGAAGCAAACACTAGGGCAAGCTGCACCCTCAATATCACCAGAGCGGCTCTGAGGTAGCCATCCAGACGTGCCCTGGGTATGCGCAAAACTCGTAGGATGGAGTCACCTAATTCTCATGAGTATTCCGTGAGGCACTGGAGTCTTATATTCTTCCATCATGGAAATGGACGCTGGGTGACTTCTACTTTCAAAACTCCCAAGGCCTGGGTTGTCTCATCCAATTGGTCCAAAGACGCTCCTTGGGAAAGGTCTTGAACGTTGCACACTCCTTCCAGAAGTGAGCTAGCTGTCCATTAAAAGAATTCCAGGACCGGCTCTAATTTCCCACCCCAAATACCAACTGTGTTTCCTTCATGCCCCAAAGAAGCTAAACAGGTTACCGTCTTCTATCCCAAGATATTTCCTCATTACTTCATTGGTATCAGGTGTTCAGAGATAAGGACAAACTGAAGCACACCGCGATAAGGGTGGGACTAGTGAATCCCAGGGCACAGGTGCTATGGGACACACAGGTGCAATGAGTTCTGTTTTGCAGGGGCAGAAACAGGATTGGGACCAGGTAAGATGACCTTGAGGTAGGGACTGGTGGTTGGGTTTGTAAGGTGTGACGACAGGCCAAAGGTAGGATAGATGACCACACGGCACAGCAGGTACTCTGCAGATAATCCATCCTGAAGGTACATTCTACGCTATGCCCATCCAAACCCCCTGCGGCAGTAATTGAGAAACAATGAGTCATCCCAGGGCTGCTAACTGAGAGCTCTGGTCCTGTCCGTGAACACAGCCTCATAGGAAGCTATGCACTTCTGCCTCAGGTCCTGATTATCCCCCAAATGATAAGTTATAGTTTACCCTTGATGGGCTTCAAGTTCAGTATAAGAAACTGTCATATGTATGGTACTGAAATATGGGTCATTATGGTGTTAAAGTCACCCGTTATGACCCACAGGACAAATCCCTCTTAGAGGGAGCGCTGGGCTTCTCTGCCTGACATGTTGAGGCCACGTGCCTCTCCACACACCCGTTTTCCTTCCTCCCAAGACATTCAAAACAAAGTTTTATGCTCTGATGTCAGAGCATGTCCTCTCTTGAGAACGTTTTAAGCTACAATTAACTTTCCTCTTTCTTTTCCCGGCCCCCAAATCATTCACACAGATTTCACCACTTCGTTAGTGTCCTTTTGCTCTTTTAATTCACCTCTAATCTTTTCTAGAAGCAACGTGGATATTTAGGGAATTAATTCAACTGTTTCTTATCTGTGAACTCACGGTGACCACTGCCCCATTGGTGGAAAATCACTCTCGGTGCAGACACAGTTCAACTGAGACACTAAAACTTCTCAGCATGGAGTCTCTCCAGTAGCCATCGAAAATCCTGCCTTTGCAGAATATTAAGAGCTTGGGGAAAGGCAGGTGCTATGAATTTATTTCTGAAAAAAAAAAGATATATATCTACATGCAATGCAATGAGGACCTCATTTTGTAAAAACAAATATGAAGTCCATATATACATATAAAAAATGGGAAGGCATTATACTGAAAGGTCAATATAATTGTATCTGAGTTATGGGATTAATGATCTTTCAATTCTTCTTTTCAGTTTGGTCCTTATTTTTCTTTTCTATGAACATTGTCTGTTTCTCCTTCTCTGACTATTGTTTCCAAGTTTACCCATGTTGATACATACATATCTGGATCATTCACATATAAACCACTGTGTAACATTCGACTGCATGAGCATATCACAGTTTATTTATCCATTTTAATATTGGTGAACATTTAAATAGTTTCCAGTCACCTAGAGTTACCACCACTTGGCTATAACTTCACGATGCACAGGTTCAAGTGTGTGTTCCCTGAGGAAGTATGCTGAGCAGTGATATTGCTGTATCTTAGAATATGTATATCCTTCAATGTGATCACCAACACACCTCCAAAATAGGT
This sequence comes from Kogia breviceps, assembly GCF_026419965.1. Lineage (NCBI taxonomy): Eukaryota > Metazoa > Chordata > Mammalia > Artiodactyla > Physeteridae > Kogia > Kogia breviceps. The sequence goes on along the minus strand of NC_081310.1, from coordinate 199,044,929 downwards.
GTTTCCTTTTCAATTCTTGATAGAATTAGACTATTTTCTGTTTTGTTTTGTTTTGTTTTCGCCAGTATGATTGGTGTAGAATATGGTTGGAGTCTTGGTATTGTTTAAATACACGGTTCCTTGATTGCAAGTGAGGTTAAATATCTTTTCCTGTATTTTGGCTGTTCAGGTTTGCTCTGATAAATTGTCTGTAATATTCTTTGCCCATCTGTCTATTGAGTGACTCGCATTGTTCATATGGATTTCTAGGAATCGTTTCTTTAAAATGAGGATCTTTTTACAAGATATTTATCCGTCTTCTCTAATCATGTTTTGACCTATTAATGTAGATGGCTTGCTAACACTAAATTGTTTCATGAGGTCTTAAGCCTGCCCCATAAGGTCATAGCCAGACCCTGCCCATCCCAACTTGAATTGAACTAAAGATGAAACTTGAGCTGTGTTCTTCCCTCAGTCCCAACACACACACACACACACACACACACACACACACACACACACACACACACGCACACACACAGAGGGGTCGTCAGGGAAGAAAGAATTTTGGAGCAGTGGCTTTGGTACCCAAGTCACAGAGATGTAAATTCTACAGAGAAAGAATAGGCCAAGAACTTGACTCTGGCCCAGGCATCAGACAGATGTACAGCACAAGGCATTGTATTTCTTGTCTCTCTTAAGAGCTCTGATTTGAATCAAATGACTGCAGCCCTTTCCATTGTTCTGATGGAGGAAAACATATTCCTTGAATAAAGAGCTTTCTCTCTTGACAAGAACTTCCAAGCCTGTCCTTAACCAAAGTCTTGGGGAGTGCACTCATTGAAGGCCAGACCCTTTAATGAATATTTCATCGTCTAGCTCATGGAGTGGCTGGCCTCTGTGATGACTCTACAAAGACCAGTCAGTCTCTCAGCACAACTATGAATTACATAGTTAAGTAATTATGAGTTATGTAATACTGAGTTATGAACTCAGTATTACAGTCTGTAATACTGTCTACCGGAAGCTCTGTTTCCCAACATCTGGAGACAGGATCCCAGTCGAAACTATGGTTTAATTTGCTCTCCTTACTACTCTTACTGCCTGGTAAGCTGTCAGTGAAGATGGTGGTTGAGTTGAAAAGTCATGATGCTACCCCTGAGATCACCTGTCTCAGGGCGCGTTGGTCAGTATGCAGGATTCCTGTACCATGAAGGACTTCTCATGAAAACAGGCTCTCATTACCATGCCTCCTGTGCCAAATCTAGTCAACATTATTAATTGAGGGTATTCTCTGTACTGGACCCTGTGCAAAGCCTTGGGAACTGAGCTGTCTTTGTAGATACAGATAATACTTGACTTACCTAAATCTTGAGATGGGGTGACAGGGATGCAAAAGGAGTCCTGAATGCCCCCAGGGAGCCACCGTGAGAGGACCAGGAGGCAGTGTTTGACAGGGAGAGGAAGTGGAGAGGCTGCTGAGCACCAGGATCAGGTAAATAAGGTTGGAGTCAGAGAGATGGGGAGGGATGGAGATGGGGAAGGATGGAGGGGAGCGTGGCAGGAGACAAAGGGAAGGTAAAGCCATAGCTAACGGCTGCAGAGCCCGCTGGCCATGGGAAGGTATTGGATTTTATTCAAGGTACAGTGAGATTGACAGGAAATGGTAAGACCACCAGAACAGTGTGAAGACTGCATGGAGTGGGGACTCAAGGGAAGCCCGTAGGCTGACACAGCAGTGCAGAGAGATGACAGTTAGTATGGACCACTTCCTTCAACCTGAGAGAGCGTCTCCGACCAGCAGGTATAACTGGGGGCTGGGGAGCCCCAAGAGAGGACCAGGGAAGATCCAGACATGGCATCAGCCACAGTCACTCCCCTCATTTGGAAAATAAGTAAGAAATTACAAGAGCCATTTTCCCAAAGAATCAGTAGCTTCCGTCTTAATGAAGGCTGAAGTCTGAATGATGTTATTCTAGCCCGGGACTTTGTTTCTGTCAATGGTTTTTAACTAATTACCATAAATATCATCCATTTAGAATTTCACTGTAATTCCAGTCCCTATTAGTGTGTAAGCAATGCCTTATCTTTGCCGCAAGCTACTGTTTATTCATAGAAGGAGACAGTACATCACAGACATTGTCATAGCAAATAGATGTCTTTTGTATTACATTGTGTGTGGTGTGAATGAGCCAGAAGTGGTTTGCTAAGTAGGAAGTGCATTTAAAAAGAATTTTGAATTTTAAAAGAAATCCACTTGCTATTGCTTGGGTGGGGCGTGCCTTGTGTGCCAACTTCCCTTTTAGCTTGGAGTTTTTGCCTTAGGGAAGTATAAGCTGGCTGGTGGGCTGGAATGTTGGAGAAGGGCTCTTTTACAATGTCCCCAGGCCACCAGATGGTGATGCTGTCCACGGTCATTATGCATGAGGGTGGGTGTCTCACTGGTTGCAAGGACCACACTTCCTCCGTTTCTCTGCTTGTCATCTGCTTGACATCAAGATGTCAGCTATCTGGCACATCAATTTGGAACCATAAGGAAATCAAGCTGGCACATTTTGCAAAGCTTAAATGCTTGGTTGACATTCGGATTTAGAACTGTACTTCCAGGAGCCACCAAATGGAACCACACATCTGCAGGGACCCAGGGAAAGACCACCTCTCTCCATCTATCAGAGCACATATGGTAGCAGACAGATGTTTCTGACGGAGATGGCCAGCCTAATCTGCAGTTTCTAAATCTGCAGAGACACCATGTTCTGTCATTAAACATTCATTTAGGACCATCTTAATCAGAAACAATATAACTGAGCAATGTACCTAGATGGCAAATGGGGCTTCTTGTGCATGAAATATTAAAGTGACAGCTACTAACTTTTCTCCATCTGACCTTCTCTTAAGTACTTGTTTGGGTAAAAAAGTGCTGTGTTTCCTCAAAGCTCAGTGAGGCAGACGTTTGCCGTGTGCTCGCTGATGTTGGACAGTGTGCCAGAGGCAAAATGGAATAGACGTTGGTGGAGATGCAGTGTGACCACTCGAGAATCTTCCTGGAAGGTATTCTGAGCATTTAAGAATAAATGGAATAAACTCAGGGTATGTCTCAGTAAATTATCACTCTTCTGCATTGGATTCACTTTAAAATGAGTTACATTTTAAAATTTCTCAAGTCTATTTGACATTTCTCTAGATGTTATCAATGCCATTTTGAAAGCTTTCCATGTGCCCGACACTTCATAAAACTTCTTTCTTATTCAAAGACATATTTAATTAAAACCCAGTTTTATGGTACATGCACTAATTATTACTCTTGGCTTGAAGACTCCATCTGAACTTGTTTTTAACTCTGTGACTCAAATCCTTTGTAATCATTTTGGAAGCCTGGATGTTTTCAAAATTATTCAGTAGTTCTTATATAAATTGCTCGTTTATTTTTATTTTTTAATGTAGAAATAAAAATAAATACAACACCCAGGAACTGGCTATAATACAGCAAATATTATAGTATATAATATAAAGTATATAGTATATTATACTATATCGTATATAGTATAATATTATACTCCATATATAAGTATATATAGTATATAATATTATATGATAATAATATGATCCTCCCTCTGTGTGTGCATCCCTGGTGTCTCTTTCTCTTCTTTAAGGAAACCAGTCACATTGCATTAGGAACCCACCCTATTGGCATTATTTAACCTTAATTACCTCCTCATCAGCCCGATCTCCAAATACAGTCACACTGAGGGTTAAAGCTTCAATATATGAATTTTGAGGTGAACACAATTCAGTCCATAACACCCCTCCCTTGACAAATTGAATTGGAAACTGTCGGAGTAAGGGATCATTAATATTTTAATGACTTTAATTTAAAATTTTCAATTGAGGTATAGTTGACATACAATAAACCATGCATATTTAAAGTGCACAATTCGCTAAGTTTTTGACATATGTACACGCCGGTGAAACTATTAACACAGTCAACATGCACATCTCCCCCCAAAATCCCACCATGTCCCCTTGTAATCCTTCCCTCCTTCATCCCCCACCCCCAGACAACCATGATCTGCTCTCTGACTCTATGAGTTTGTGTTTTATAGAATTTTACACAATTGGAAATTTACAGCATATACTTGTTTCCCCGGTCTGGCTCCTCTCACTCAGCAACATTATTTTGAGACTTACCCACGTTGCTGTGTGTATTCCTAACCCACTCTTCTTTGCTGCTGAATTTTATTGGATGGTAATCACCCCAAATTTCTTTGGATTCATATTAGCAAGGGATACTTGCTTCTATCCTTTAACTTTGAACCTGTCTGTACCTTTGTATTTAAAGTGGGTCTTGTAGGCAGCAAATTGTTTCGTTGAGTCTTGCTTGTTAATCCAAATTGACAATCTCTGCCTTTCAACTTGGGGGTTTAGTCCATTTACTTTTTAAAAAAAAAAGTATTTGGTTGTATCAGATCTTAGTTATGGCAGACGGGCTTCTTAGTTGCGGCATGTGGGCTGTTTAGTTGTGGCATGCGAACTCTTAGTTGCAGCATGCATGTGAAATCTAGTTCCCTGACCAGGGATTGAACCCAGGCTCCCTGCCTTGGGAGCACGGAGTCTTATCCACTGCACCACCAGGGAAGTCCCCTAGGCCATTTACTTTTAATATGATTATCAATAATGCTTAGGTCTGAATCTATCATCTTCCTATTTGCTTTCTATTTGTGCTGTTATTTGTTCTCTTTTCCCCCCTTTTTCTACCTTATTTTTGACTTCTATTTCATCTCCTTTGTTGGCTTTTTAGCTATAACTCTTCATTTTTTAATTTTAGTGGTCACTTTTGCGCTTATAGTCTACGTGTTTAACTTATGGTAGTACATTTTCATGTACTACTATATCACTTCATGTATAGTATAAGAACTTTAAAAGGTATACTTGTATTTATCCCCTCCTAGCCTTTGTGTTACTATTATTTACATTTTGTATGTTATAAATCCCAAATTAAACTATTATTTTCAAATTATTTTCTTTTAAAGAGATTTAAATAGTAAAAATTTAAAAAGTACATATTTATACTTATTCATGTAATTACCACTTCAGGAGTTATTCATCCTTTGTGTACATCTCTATTTTCATATGAAAATAGAGATGTACACAAAGGATGAATAACAGTTTCCTTCTGTCTATTTACATTTTTTCAAGTTTTTATTGTAGTATAGTTGACTTGCAATGTTACAGCAAAGTGATTCAGTTATACGTATCAGTTTCCTTCTGTCCATTTACATTTTTTTAAGTTTTTATTGAAGTATAGTTGATTTACAATGTTACAGCAAAGTGATTCAGTTATATATATAAACTCAGTATACTACAATAAACCATAATAAAAAAGAATATGAAGAAGAATATATATATAAATATTCAATATCTCAGGATATTGAATAAAGTTCCCTGTGCTGTACAGTAGGACCTTGTTTATCTACATTTCTTTTAACATGGGTCTGCTAGTGATAAATTCTTCCAGTTTTGTCTGCCTAGAAAAGTCTTTATATGCCTTTATTTTGAAAACATATTTTCACTGGGAATATAATTCTAGCTTGACAACTTTTTTTTTTTTTTTTTTTTTTTGCGGTACGCGGGCCTCTCACTGCTGTGGCCTCTCCCATTGTGGAGCACAGGCTCCGGACGCGCAGGCTCGGCGGCCACGGCTCACGGGCCCAGCCGCTCCGCGGCACATGGGATTTTCCAGGACCGGGGCACGAACCCGTGTCCCCTGCATCGGCAGGTGGACTCTCAACCGCTGCGCCACCAGGGAAGCCCCTGACAACTTTTTTCTTCAGTGCTTTAAGGACGTTTCTCCACTGTTTTCGTGCTTGACTACATTTGACAACAAATATGCTGTCATCTCTATCTTTATCCCTCTGAACCTATGCCTTTTTCCTCTGACTACTTTTAAGACTTTTCTCTTTATCACTCATTCTGAACAACTTGATTATGATATGCCTTAATCTAATTTTTTTTAAATTAAAGGTTGTTTCTTGAATTTTACATTTCTCTGAGTTTGTTGGACTTTTGGATATGTGGGTTTAGAATTTTTATCAAATTTGGAAGAATTTGAGCCATTATGTCTTTAAATATTTTTACAGCCCCTCCCTCTTCCTCCTCTTCCTCCAAGACTCCAGTTATACATATATTAGGCTACTTTAAGTTATGCTACAGCTAACAGATGCTCTTTTCTTCTTGATTCTCTTTTCTCTGTGTGTTTCTTTTTAGATAGTTTCTATTACTGTCTCCACTTTCACTAATTTGTTTTCTTTTGCAATATTTATCTCATCCGGTAAATTTTTCATCTCAAACACTGTAGTTTTCATCTCTAGGAATTTGATTTGAATCTTTTTTATGTCTTCAATATCTTTACTTAACTTTTGGGGCATAGAATGGAGTTCTAATAATTGTTTTATTGTCATCTGTTAATTGTATAATCTGTATCAGTTCTGGGTCAATGTCAATTGATTTTGTTTCCTCCTCATGTGTCATATTTGCTGCTTTTTGCATGCCTGCCAATTTATGATTGGATTTTAGACATTGTAAATTTTATCCTTTGGGGTGATGGATATTTACTCAGAAACAGTGCAATCCTTTAGAGTGTTGCTTATAAGATTTGTTAGGTTAGATCAGAGCAGCATTTAGTCTAGAGCTAATTGTTTTCCACTACTACAGAAAGACTCTTCTGAATGATTTACCCAGTGTCTTTTGAATAATGAGGCTTTCCAAGCTGACTTGTGGTAGGAGGCACTATTCCTGACCCAGCGTGTGTGCTGGACACATTTGTCATTCTTTGAAAGTTCCCTAAATATCTCTCAAGCACAGCTAGAGTGGCCTAATTGATAGTAAATGAGATTGTCCATTAAGTGTCCACTTCCAGTGTGGAGGGAGACTTCCTGGGGCCTTCTCAGCCCCCACACCATGAGCCCCTTTTTAGTTCTCTGGAAGCTTGACTGGACTCTGTTAGTTCTTGGTTTCTAAAGCTTTGAGAACCCACTTGAGTCAGATGAAGCAAAGAGGTAGACTGTCCATTATGTGAGATAAGTGTTTCTCCATTTGTCCCAATTACATGATGCAGAAAACAAGCTCTTTAAATAACATGAAAATTCTCAGGGAAAGACACATATGTTAACCACCCTGGATAAAAACAGGCTTCTCTTGTGTCCTTCATGTATTACAGAGGTCAGCATCTTAAGAGTTCCACAGATGAACCAGCCTCCAGGATCCAAAGCGGAGTTGAGACCTGACTTAAAGGGACATGACATGAAAGGTAATACTCAATTACCTGGTACCTGAGCAATGCCTCAGGGCACCTGAGACATCTAAAATCCCCCTGGATCCCTTGTGGAGTCAAAATTACCTTTATATTAGAATAACCTTTAGCTACATACTGTTCTGCCCTCTCAAGATGCTTGAGACAATTTCATTTGGTTAATGGAAACATAGAAGTCCTTGTCATTTTAACAACAGAACACTCACTTCTTTGAGCCTTGATATAGGGACAACTTGCTGGTCATCTTCCTGGAGGACATATTCATCTATTTCTTTATTCAACAAAAATGTATCAAGCACTGTTAGAGTTCTAGATCTTTTGCCAGGCCAGGGTTAAAATAAAAACACAATCTTTGGGCTTCCCTGGTGGCGCAGTGGTTGAGAGTCCGCCTGAAGATGCAGGGGACACGGGTTCGTGCCCCGGTCTGGGAAGATCCCACATGCCGCGGAGCGGCTGGGCCCGTGAGTCATGGCCGCTGAGCCTGCGCCTTTGGAGCCTGTGCTCCGCAACGGGAGGGGCCGCCACAGTGAGAGGCCCGCGTACCGCAAACAAACAAAACAAAACAAAACCAAAAAACCCACAATCTTTGCTTTGCAAATAATCCCCTCTTGCTCAGAGGGGCATCCTTATATGAGGAAGAGCTTAAGGGAAATCTTGGGTGCAGGCTGAAGGAATATGTAAGGTCAGTTATTAATTCAACAAATACTGAACATATGCATATGGAATGCACTGGTCTCTGTTGCCAAATGGGTGGTTTCTGGTCATTCCTTGAACTTTATTCCCATGATTCTAGTGTATTCTGTCCTTCTCCCAGTAGTTGGCAATCCTTTTTAGTTCTTGGGTTTGCTGTCCTCACAATGCACCCGATGGAGCTAATTTGACAAGGATTTCTCACTGAAATGGGTGCACAGATACAGCACTGACAGCAAGTCTGCATGAAGACTACAGCTACAAAATGAAAATGGCAGGACTGAAGTCCTAGCCCGCTTTGTATGAAATATTCCAATTTACCCCATTTACAGTCTCTCACAGGACAGGCTGGACCAGAATATTAAACGCCTCTCAATATTGGACTGGTTGCTCTTAATCAAGTTAGGTAACAAATGAAGAGAATTGGAAATATTAGAATAGTTAGCTGTTTATCACCAAGATGAATTACTGAGCAAGAATGAACTTGTGCTACCCACTAATTGTCAATGTGGCCTCTCTGATTGTTTCAATTTTAGGAAATGATGACAGCTAATTCAATTGATGGATTTTTCTGACTTAACTGACCTCGGGGTTCTTTTTGGCTATTTTTAAAACAATGAATCAATTGTCTACTATGTTCTCAGAGAGTAGGAGTAACACCCATGCACTGAGCCCCTAAGCAGCTTATAACCAAGTGGTTAAAATGTCAACAAACTAAAATCAAACTGCAAATCGTTCTTTCATTCATAAAATATTTGTTAAATATTTTAATCATTCTACAGAGTGCTATGGGAATTCTGAGGAGTCCATCCAAGTGAAATGCCTGAAACATAGAAGGTGCACAATAAATATTGATTATATGAATGAATGAGTGAGTGGATATATTTGGGATCGGAAGAGACGTTCATTTAGAAAGGACATTTGCTAGGAGAGGTGTTTTCAAGAGAAAAGGCATGGAGTTGGAAAAGCAAAGGCTGGTTTTGAGGGAGAGGAAGATGTACATTTTACCTGGAGCATGGGTATGTACAGGAAGATGTGGAAATAAGGCTGGGTTAAAAGGCAGGGACATCTCGTAGCAGGCCATGGTCTCTGGCTGAGGAACTTAGACTCCTTCTTTAAGCAAAGGGAAACCATCCACAACTTGATGAATGTGACCAGCCAAGGCAGCACCATGAGAGGCTTTGCTTCTCTTCTACATGTTTGTGGATACCAGAGCCATTAGTCTATGTATTACCCAGGATTCTCCAGACAAACAGAACCAACAGGAGATATATATATATATACACACACACACACACATACATGATGAGATTTATTATAAGGAATTGTCTTGTGCAATTATGGAAACTGAAGAGTCTTACCATCTGCCCTCTGCAAGCTGGAGACCTAGGAGAGCTGGTGGTGTAATTCCAGTCCATTTGCAAAGGCTGAGAACCAGAAGTGTCCGGGACAGGAGAAGGTCCAACACCCAACTCAAGAAATCAGGCAGGAGGAAATGGATTCTTTCTTTCTCTCTCTTTCTTCTATTTATGTTTTCAACACTTTTGATAACGCCCACCCTCATGGGGGAGGACAAAGACCTTTACTGAGTCCATCGACTCAAATGCTAATTTCATTTGGAAACACCCTCTCAGACACACTCAGAAATAATATTCAGCCAAATATCTGGACATCCTGTGATCCAGTCAAGTTGGTACATAAAATTAGTCATCACAGTTCATTTAGAGAATATCAACTAATTTCACAAAGCAGCTTTGCTGTCTGGAATTGAGGGTTTTATCTGTGAAAGAACCTGATGTTCCCCAAAATGGAGCCAACTCACCGCAGCCTTGATCCCACCTAATGCACATGAGGTGGAAACCACTGTTTATTACATCTGACTTTAGGGGAAATCAGCTTAAGGAGCTGTGAGATCCTATAGTAGAAGACCCGTGTCTAATAAATCCCATGTCTAATTCAGAAGGAAACTATTGGCCTTTATTCAGCCAAACCCAAGTCTGCAAATAACACACATTTCTCTCCACAGTGCCAACTGCTCTCACCCCTGGTGAGGAAAATCACTTTAACCAAAATATCCTGGTCTAGACTATCCTGATATGAGGTGAAGATTAACAGCCAACACATTGACTCAATGAGGAAGTGGCCAGCTATGCCCACAGGGTTCTGGACAGTTACGAGGGCATTTATGGTGCCTCCTGTTCCCATTGTAAAGTCAATTTTATCTTCCTCCAGTAACTTTTACCATATTCTCTCTCCTATGCCTATTGCCTTTATAGATCATGTTTATATTATTGTAGATTGATCTTCACAAGACCACTCCAGTGTGGCTGAGGACACTGTATTTTCTGGATTTTTTTTTTTCTCTCTGAGCCATCAATAACCCCCCAGAGAAAATGTTGGAAAAGGAAAGAACCATTTGTCATTTAGTAACCATGTGGAGGTAAGATCATTCTCAGGCAGCTGGTAAAACCTGCAGCAGCAATAAAGATGATTTGAGATTCTAACTGCTCTGTGCTGGTTAAATAACATTGGATGGAGACCACAGGAATTGGCCACCAGAGCCAGGGGAGAGGATGCATCTCCGGTGCTGTTGATTTCCCAGGTGTGGAGAGGAGCAGTATAATATTGGAGCCTGTAGACTCATCCAGCTGGAAAACCATGGATGGTTGCTGATGAAGGTCAAAGACAATTTTCTGTGGCTCTGAGGTCCCCAGGTCAATGGGAGTGCAGAGGGACTCAGAAGTAGCAATTTCCTTAGAAGTAGAAAGACTGAGGATTTACCCTGCAGCTGCATTTGCATGGCAAGCACCCTGTTTTTACTCAGAGTGCATGTTTATTTGGGGTGCCCTGGAGGGGCTGATGAAGATTACAAAAGGGCTGGCCAAAGTTTGATGCTATCAAGGCCCCTCTCCAGCCTTGGTCTCTGACTTTCTTGTTCCAGGGATCTCCACTAAAATAACCCCTTAATCTTGAACTGGTCTCATCCCCTGCCCCCACCCCTTCCATGATGCATCATTATAAGCCTCCCTTGCAAATAACTTCAACTTCCTTAGCCTTCCTCCCTTGATTCTTGGAATAAACTCCTACTTTGTACCCAAGAGGGAAAAATTCACTGGAGGTTTAAAAAAGGAAAAAAGACCAGCTGACTGGCTCACTTTAAACCCGTGATAGGAGACCTCAGCTGGAGTCTTGGATTGGGTCTCAGGCGAGTCTAATTGCTCATCTAGCTTCTGACACGACCATCTCCTCCCCTTTGCTTCTCTTCTTCAGCCACATCCTCACTGCTCTGCTGACCTCCCCTAGCAGAAGCCTCCAGACAGCAACTCCTGCGTATTTCTTAGCCAAATTTAAACGCCACAACACACACCTCCTTCTTCCCTCTTCTTACAAAGTAAGACGTACCCCTCCACTTTTTAAAAAATTGAAATGTAGTTGATTTACCATGTTGTGTTAGTTTCAGGTGTACAGCAAAGTGATTCAGAGATAAATGATAGATAGATAGATAGATAGATAGATAGATAGATAGATAGATAGATGATAGACAGATAGATTCAGTTTTATATATATATATATTATATATATTATTCTTCAGATTCTTTTCCATTATAGGTTATTACAAGATATTGAATATAGTTCCCTGTGCTATACAGTAGGATGTTGTTGTTTATCCAATTTATATATAGTAGTGTGTATATTTTAATCCCAAACTCCTAATTTATCCCTGCCCCCCTTTTCCCTTTGGTAACCAAAAATTTGTTTTCTATGTCTGTGAGTCTATTTCTGTTTTGTAAATAAGTTCATTTGTATCATTTTTTTAGATTTCACATATAAGTGATATCGTATGATATGTGTCTTTGTCTGACTTATTTCCCTTAGTATGATAATCTCTGGGTCCATTCATGTTGCTGCAAATGACATGATTTCATTCTTTCTTTAAGGCTGAGTAATATTCCTCTGTATATACACACACGTCTTCTTTATCCTCCACTTTTTAAGGACTTCACTCCTTAGGGTATTCCCTCTGTGCTACATCAGTAATCTCTCTCTATTTGATCATTTATCCATTAGCATAGAACAAGCTCTAGTAAACTTCTTAAAAAATAAAGAATGTTTGTTCCATAGCCCTCTCAGACATCTGCATGGAGTGGTGTCTATATGTTCTCTCTCCTACCTCTCACCATGCATACTTTCCCCCAGACCCTCTCATCTGGTTTCTATCCCAGGATCTCTCCCATAAGACTCCTATTAAAGTTACAAAATGCAAAGGGAAATTTTCTCTTTCCCCTGCCATGTCCCCTCAGAGGAATACAACCCAGGTGTCCCTTCCTTCTTTCTCTATGTACTGCCTCTCAGCGTGCAAACATCGCTGTCTTTGTTTTCCTCTTACTATTCTGGTTTCCCTTTCGCTGTCATTGTTATGGGCTCCTCCTAATCTGATTTCTAAGTGGTGGCCCCTTCCTAGGTCTGTTCTTTTCTTCTTTATCTTTGCATCCCCCCAATGATCTCATCTTGTGGCCTTAAATAGCATCCCTGCAATAACCCCCTATTTTTATCCCCACCAAAGAGCCCTCTCCCCTGGGTTGCTCCAGATGCATATCTCAACCTTGCTGTCTCTTGCGAATTTCACATTCAAGGCTGAGATCTCGATCCTCACTCACCCTCTCACTGCACCTCTCACACCCCATCTTTTCCATTTTAATAAGCAACAAAACCATGTGCCAAATTCTCAAGCCAGAAGCTCAGAATCATCCTAAACTTTGCCCTCTTCCTCTCAATGCACCCCAATCCAACCCTCCAGGAAATTTCATCAATTCTACCCCCAATAATGTTCTAATCCACATTACCTTCCCCAAGACCATCCCCTTAGTCCAAGCCACCTCCATCACTCACCCAGAACCCTGAAAATGCTTTCTCTGAGTCCTCTCTGCTTCCACATTTGCCCTTCAAACTTAGGTCCCACCTAAAAGCCCCAGTAAACACTTTAATACAAAAATGAATCTTTATTCCTCTGCTGAAATCCTGCAGTGACACCCTACTGCACTTCAAACAAAATGCAAACTTCTCCCATGACCTACAAGGTCATGGTTGGCTCATGTCTCCTGTCCAACTCCATCCTCGGTCACACTTCCTCTTGCCCGCTGTGATCCTGTGGCACTGGACTCACCAATTCAAGGAATGCACACACTTCTTTCCTACTTCATGGGAGCCTTTCTGCCTGGGGTCCTTTCTCCTTACTTTCCCATGGGTGGCCTCTTGCACTGCCTCTCTGCTCTCAGCCATTTCCTCAGAGTTTCCCTATCTAAGTTGTCCCCTTCTTGTATGTTTTTAATCACTGTAACCTGTTTTCATTTTCCTTTAGTGTCCTACACAATTTGTAACTCTACATTTAATTATGTGTTTTTTGTTTATTGTCTGACCCTCCAGCTCAACAGAAAGCATCATAAGGGAAAAGACAACGTCTGCTCATTGGCCTTTGCATCTCCAGCCCTTGGTTCAGGGTCGGCACCAAGTGTGTGGTCCGGGGATGTTGGGTGAATGAGTCTGACTCTCTGTTTCTTCCATCTATCCAAGCTGTGCTCTCCTCTAACTGACCCTGTGCTTTATTTGGTGACTCCCTGACTCCATACCTTGGATCCCATGGCTTCTTCCGTTCAGAACACCCTCCTGAACTCCCCCAAATGCTCAAATGACATTCTGTTTGAGGCTCAGTCGGAAAGCCATCTCCTCCAAGAGGTGTTCTTATATTCTCACAGTCACATTAATCAGTTTTCCTGTGTTCTCCTAGCTAAGCTCTATAATTTGACATCCCTTGTGTTGGGGTCACACCTACAGTACATTGTGAGCTGAGGTAAGTGGGGAGCCATCTCCCCTAAGGGACCAAGGCTCCTGCAGACAGGGACTAGGTCCTGCTTTCTTCTGTACCCTGAGTTCCTTAGCTCTATTAATGACTCAAAGGTCTGTTGAGAGAAACTCTTATTCCCTGCCTCTCTTTCCTGTTAGTAGAACATGACAGAACAGATAATATTTCAAATGATATAACCTCTGTGGTCTCCCAGATAAACACTTCATCTTATCTACTTCAACTAAATTAATGTTGGGTCAGAAAATGGTCTGTATCTTACCTTTCATCATACATGTTATTCCACATTTACAAAGGTCCCAAGGGCAGACAGACAGGGCACAGGAGTTGCAACCTTGGGAGTCCCTTATTGAATGTTAGACTAGCTTCTTCCCTGGCTGATTTATTCCATCAATAAGCCAGGCACTGAGCTGAACAAAGATGAGCAAGACATCTTGCTATGCTTAAATTAAATCCTGAAGCGCTTAATGTAGCAAAGCATGCAAGTAAGATGCCAGAGCTTACAGGCAGGTGCTCTTCCATTTGGAAAAGACCCATCTATGCCCAGGTTCATCAATGCCTGTGCCTTCAGGGATGCTGTGAGCAGACAGTGTGATGGTAATACCAGAAATATTTCACCTTCCACCCTCTATTCTCTGTGTTAGATTAAAATTTAAGAACATGTATTTTTAAATTGACCAATCACGCTATTCCTCTTCAAATGGCAATCATTAAGAAACAATGAGGCCATGGAGACAGAGTTAAAGACTAACCACTCAGGTATTCTGGGTTCAAATCTCATCACTCTTAGGGTAGCCTTGGGAGAAACATTTTATCACTCTGGTGACCCAATTTTGCCACCCAAAGTAAAATAAGGGAATGACCTGTTCTATCAGTACAGGTCAAGGTGACAGGGTTTGAGCCTTTATAGCACCAGAATGACTAAAAATTTCTGTTTGTATTTATTCAAATAATGTGTCAACTTATTTCTTATTCTTTTCAACACTGTGTAAAGCCATAGTCGGAGGCTTGGGGAAAAATAAGGTTAAATCTAATTCGGAAAAGAATACGTATGTATGCATATATGTATGTATGCATATGTATATATATATATATATTTTTTTAATTCTGCAATATACTCCCAGGCACGTACAAATATTTATTTTCAATGTAAGTGAAATTCAAAACTGCAGAAACCCATTAATCCCCTTTGATTGCTCATAGGATCCACATCTGCGACTGACCCGCTAGCCCACAGCTTGCTGTCATTCATTGTCAATACACAGGATGGAAGATGTTGTGCATCGTTAACTTGACCTTGAATGCAAGCTCACCAGGGATACAGAGGGTGGGCTGCGGCCATTTGCGGCTGTGGGGTGGTCACGTTGCCATAGTGTCAGTGAGCACATCTGTTTCCAGCTGAGCTGCTTTTGTTTAAGCTTCAAGCCTTTCCTTTCTCCTGTTTGAAAACAGTTACCAGGAGGCAAAATGATTCAAAGTGACATCTGGGTCCCTCTTGGCATGTGCATGGTAATTCCCTTCCTTCCATCCTGTAATTAAGTCAATTAGATTCCTAAGTCTTCTCTGAGGGGATTTCCAGAAATCCTTCCTCCAGATATACACCACTCACCAGATAGCATCAGTTCCCTCAAAGCACCACCTCCTCATGCCCGCTTTCTCTCTACTTCCTTCATAGAGCAAGGCCTAAAACTAAGCACAGCAATTGAAATTTCCTCCAAATACGGACCAGTCGGGCAAAGAAGAGAAACCAAATGCACACTGTCAGGACCTAGCTCTGGATAGGAGTCCCCAGCCTGTCTATGGCTGATGGTCTCTCCAGTTCTGGTTAATCTAGGAAGGCTGTTTCCTGAATGATCTTTATTAACTGAAATATTGACAGATTTAACATAATGCTTTAGACGTGCATCAGAGTTTTGGGTTTTATATCCTCCAAATATCAGGGAATTAGAGGGCTTAGTGGATGTATTTCTTGGCACATACACATACTGCCTTAATCAGTTCAGCTTGCTGTAACAAAAATGTTATAACCTAAGTGGCTTAAACAACGAACATTTGTTGCTTACAGTTCTGGAGGCGGGGAGTCCAAGATCAAGACACATGATGAGGCTTGGTTTCCTGCTTTATAGATGGCTGTCTTCTCCTGTGTCCTCATGTGGGGGAAGGGGTGAAGGAGCTCACTAGGGTCTCTTTTATGAGGGCACTAATCCCACCCACGAGGACTCCACCCTTATGATCTTATCACCTCCCAAAGGCGACACCTCCTAACATCATCACATTGGGAGTTAGGATCTCAACATATGGATTTGTCTGGGGTGGGGGGCGGGGTGTGACACAGACATTCAGACCATAACACACTCTACAAAGCAAACAGATAAGTCGTTTTTTTCTTGCTTACATTTTCTTGATGAAAATGGAAATTGCACCTATGTCTCATCCAAATTCTCAGACATGTTTGATAGACTTCGTATCTGGTTTGGGAAGTCTCCAGTTACATAGAAAACCTGCTTTAACATCTTAAATTCCATTTCCCTAAATGCCCATTTTCTGAAATTCTAAAGGGAGTTCTTCAAGGGAATGATCCATAACATCCTATTAGTGCACATCTGTATCCTTTCCAATAAAAGAACCTGTCTTAGCAAATAGCACCACCAAGACGCATCCATCAACTGGGAAACGCACTTACTGAAACAAGTGTCTTGGAGAAGGAGGCATCCTCTGTGGTATTCTGTCATGGGCTTATTCAGAAATCCAAACCCTTAAACCACGAAAACTTTGGACACACACAAACAAAGGCACACACACTGTGTTGCTGTTCTAATTCAGTTTGATTTATCCACCAACATAATCAATTCCAAAGTCCCTGTCAAACTTAGGTCATTAAGACAATTAAAGTCAAGTATGGTGATATCATTAAAAATCAGTAAATAAAACTCTTATTTTTAAGAGTAAAACCTTTGTTTTTGGCACAAACCCAGATGGAGGAAGAAAAGAAATGAGAGAAAACTGAAATTCATTTTCTTTCATAAGGTAACTTCAGCTAAGGATTCTGATTAACAGGAGTGCTGGGCAGATTTAAGGATCTCACAGGGTGGCTTGCTTGGAGAATTGAAATTTCAGTTGGTAATGACATTTGCTGAAATAATAAACACTAATAACTCCACACCTAATTCAGTCCTTTCAGACTTGGCAATTCATCCTGAGATCTGTGTTAACTGCCTAGGCTAATCCAGAAAACCCAAGCAGGACCTGGAAAAAAAGCTCTACATTTAGTAGGGATTCTGTAGATATCTATTTAATTTAATGGACTATTTCAGCAAATAATTATGAGACCTGCTATTTGCAAATTACTATAATAAGCTTTGGATTCACCCATCTATGTATCCATTTATTTAAAAAGTAAAACTAAACTGAATACCCACTCTTTGTCAGGTACTGTTCTAGGTCCTGGGGCTGGAGCTGTGTATAGGGGATTCAAGGAGTCCAACAAAGGACCTCTTTGTCCTCTGACCACATTTGGAACTACAGAGATATGGAAACAGGATTAGGCAGATGAAGATCCGAATGTCAGAATCATTGTTGAGGGATGCTGGCTTGGAGGAGTGCAGCAATAACTGGCTTTTAACATGGAACACAGAATTGGGCAGAATCAAGCATCCATGTCAGTTATGGATGGAATGCAAGCACCCCTGCCCCCTGCAGGGCAGAGACCTTGCAGCTGAGCCTGTCTATGAAGACAGACCCCAGAGGGTGAGATTTGCAGGGCCAGTTCTCTCTCCAAACTCACCAGCTACAGAAGTCACCCAATAAGTAAGTGAGGAAGAGAGGCCAGTATGTCATCCCATTGGATTTCCCATCACATGTAAATTTAAAGACAGAGGAAGGAGATTTCCTTACCCTCTGTCTATACCATGAACAAAACAACCCACTAGCATTGACTGAGTTTGCAGGGGATTCAGACTCTAATAGCCAAGGGGTACAGACAACGAACAAGCAAACAAATAAATAAACTTGGATATTTCAAAAAGGGATAATTGCAGTAAGAATGTAGAACAGGGCAATGTGATGTATGTAGGAGTTGGGTGGAGGTACAGATATGGATGCAGAAGCTATGGGTCTGCCTATGGAGCCCACATTCCAATAGGGCAGACAGACACTAAGCCCATGATAGTAAAGCTAACTGCTTCATTATAGCTGAGATAAGTGGTATAATGCAAAAATGCATGGTGCTAGATGAGCCTTTGACAGGATGAGGTCAAGCCTGAAGTCAGACACAGTCCAGGGAACCAGGAGTTCCAGGGCCCCTCTCTTCTAGATGTTGGACTTGATCATTTCCTTCAAACACACCAGTCACCAAAATGAAACACCATCTTATAAGATGCTTTTTAAAGAGCTCACACTCTATAAACAGTGGGAGAAAGATGTTAATTTAATACTCTTGATTTTTGAAACCAATCCAAGTGAAGCTGAAAGTGGAGCTGTTTCTGCTGCCCTCATCTGGCCCCTGCCCCACTCACACACCCTACAATTTAAAACAAACCATTAATCCCACTATTCTTCCCACACGACCTGGAGCAGCGAGAACATTATGGGATGGAGAGGGCAAGGAGCCACATAGCAGAGTGCAGAGGTTGCAGCTGTGGAGTACCCAGTAAGAGGAACTTTCCTCCCCAAAGGAGTTTCACAGAGAGACCCAGTCACTGCCAAGAGAATGGGAGCAGTGCGTGATGAATTTTCCAGCTGACATAAGAGTTATTTCCTCAACAATTCCTCTCTAAACACTGCTGTTTCCTCCGGATACCTTAAGCCCCTGAACATGAGTTGTTTTTCAATCATGGGCTTGCAAGTGGCTTCTTGCCTCCAAACAATTCTTTTTTTGGCTTCTCCAGGAGAGGTTTGAAAAGATCTTTCTCTTTTACTATTAAACTCCAAGGCCACAGAACACAGCAGAGGGTGTTTTTCAGACAACTCTCTCTCCAGCAGGAGCAGCTGAAAGCCCCAGACACTGCTGTTCTCAGCTGCCGTGTACCTGCAGATGGGTGGAAAATACTCCCTTGCTTTTTGTTCAATCCACAAATGTTTACTGGGTGTGAGTGTGTGCTGTTGCGGCAAATGATCACAAAATGGGTGGCTGTTATTTATTCTCTTTATTTACACACGTTTATTCTCTTATAATTCTGGAGGCCAGAAGCTCAAAATGTCTTCTGGGTCTAAATTCAAAGTTCCTTCTGGAGGCTCTAGGGGAGAATCCTCTTCCGTGCCCTGCTCCTGTTGTCTCAGAACTGCTGCCAAGGCCTCCAAGCTGAATAAAGGCGACTCCAGCACAGATAAAGAGAGCTGGGAAGCCACCACGGCACGTCACCTGAGCTCACTCAGGCAACACAGCCCTCCCCACCAGCAGCCACCCCAGCCCTTCATCCCAAGCTTGTAAAAAGGAAAGAGAACAGGGTTATCAGGATTTCCAGGCTGGAACCACGGAGCAGGACCGCTGTGGGAAGAGGTCCCTTCTTCCCCTTCCAATGGGGGATGAGAGCTTCACCCTTCTCTCCCTAAAACCAAATAGAGAGGGCGGGGCCTTTAAAAGGATCACTTATAGATAACAGGATGATAGTACCTCCTGGTTTGTTTGGGACAGGTTCACCTATTGTCCTGGAGTCCTTACCAATAGCATTGCTCTCCCTCTCATAAGTGTCTAGGTTTGGGCAATTGGTTCTGTGGTCGTCTATTACTAAACACTTGCTGATTCCCTGGTTGGGTCTTGCTGAATTGCAAGACCTGCAGTCCTACTCTGGTCCTGGGGGCGTTGTAAGAGGGTCCTTGTGAGAACATGGCCTGAGTCCCCTGAATTTTGGAGGTGAGCACATGTGGACATAGATTCATGCCTTTGGTTTTTTGTTTTTGAAAGGAGAAATCCTGATGAGATACCAGCTCCAGCAGGGCAAGATGAAAGTGATGTGTAACAAGTCTGTGAAGGTAGCAGAAGCAACTCCCTCCTTATCCTGACCCTCCACAGCCCTCGGAGTGCACAGAGAAACCTTCCGGGCTTCTGGTAGTTTTATGTGAAGGATTAGAAGGTTTGAGGAGGGTGCAGAAGTTGTGGGGGTGCTGCAGCTGGGGAAGGGAGGGACATGGAGACCTGGACCCCCTTCTGAGCCCTCCTCCGTGATGGAAGCTCTTCCATAAAAGTGAACACTACACCCCGAGAAAACCACACTCAGCCTCTATATAGTGGCCATCAGCAGCTGACAAAAATCAATGGAACCGTTTCAGGACCAGGGACAGCTCACTCACTACCAGCACCTGCTCCCTGCAATAAATGACCACTGTTTCCCCATCTCTTTTCCCTTAACCCCCGTTCCAGATGTGTTAGAGCCTAGAAATCACAAAGCAGCAGAAGTGAGCTCCGCACCTCCGCACCCCCCCCCCAACATGCATACCCATACTCTGAGCTCCTCAGGTGAGGGTCTGGACCATATGGGATCACGAAGGTTTTGAAACATTTACAAAAAAGAGAGTTTTAAACAGGACTGGATTAATTTTAATAAATGACAGTGACTAGACTTTAGATCTGTCAATTAAATCTACTGAGACATCATTAACTAAAGAAAAAGAGGGTTTGACAGAGCATGGTTAAGGAAGGAGATCGGAAAAAATAAATTCCCATGGAGTTGAGACAGCTCAGTACACCAGGCTCAGGTTCATGGCAAAAGCCTTTTGTCTTTGTGTACCCAGCATTCTCTTTCCCCGGTTTTCCAGTGGGGAAATAGTCTTCCCCCATTCTCAGTCTATATGGTGGGGAAGGGGAAGTCTACTGTGCACCTATCTCCCACCTCCACTACCCCCACCTCCACTCGAGGAATAGACATGTGACACAAGCCTCCCCAATCAGAGTGAATATCAAAAATCTGCTGGAACACCATGGGAAAGAACAGACTTTTTTGCATTGTTGTTGCTCAGCTGCTGGAGCCATCAGCCAGAAACCTTTGGTTCCCATCTTTCCATCACAAGAGAAGAGCTTGGCTAAGGAAGATGCTAGTGTGGTAAAAAGAAGAGCCAGGAAAGACAGGGCACCTGGATCCAGCTGTGCCTGAAGCTAGATAGGTGTCCTGAGCTCTTTAACTTCATGAAGCCATAAATTCCCTTTATTTGTTAAGACATTTTGAAATTGGTTTCTGTCATCTTCACTGAAAATTACTTGTCTGATATAGGTGTTCAAGTAGGTGGAAAAGGAAAGTTTATCAGTCAGGTCCTGTGAGGAAACAAAAAGCAGGGACAGATTAAGGCAAAGGAACCAACAGGGACTAGCAAGAGTGGAAAGCCTTGTGTCATCAGAGCCCCATTAGAGGAGGAACTCAGGGGAAAAGTCAGCTGGAGGAAGTTACAGCCATTTCCAGAACTGCTGTGATGCTGAAGCAGGGGGTGAGAGGTGGGGAGCATACCTGGTCTCTCACCTTTGACCTCCTTAGACCGCTGGCCAAACCTAGAGGGAAGGAAGCCTGAGCGATGCAGAAGGTAGGGGTCCAGGATGCTTCTAATCTCCTAGTAACGCCCTTGTTCAGACAAGTAGCAGGTTTGGGAGAGGCTTTCCTGTGTCCAGGGACTTTGCTCCTGGATTAAATGCCCCACAGGAATGAGAGGATGCAACAACATCACAGAGGGTAATATCGGGGAGGCTGATCTTGGGTCATGTCACCCTGATTTCAAGGCTGGTTCACTCCATACCTTTACACACATTCCCCTGCTGGTGTGTTCTCCCCCACTCCCAAATTCCACCCTTTGTTCAACACCTGAAGCCTCATCTTACCCATAAATCTGGTCCTGAGCACCCCCAGCCTGCAGCGCCAGCTCCCGTCATAGCTTCACTGCCTTTAACTCCATGCACCTGACTGAGCGACGCATTTGGAATCAACCATGGCATCAGCGGGTCAGTGCTAAGGCCTCAGATTCACTCGTGTGACTTTGTCTCATCAACCTCATGAGAGTTTGCACCACCACCGCCCCCCAGAGGGGCTGGTTGTTAAACTCACTGCATTTGGGTGTCTCAACCTGCCCTACCTCTATCACACATCTGTTGCCTGGCCCCCTATCCCTGCTCACTTGCCATACATTGGGGGTACAAAGAGTAGGCACTTGATGAATACTTATGGGCTGAAGTGGGTTGGGGGGGGCTGAGGCTACATAAATCCAGAGTCCTAGAACCATAATGTCTCCAAGATATCTTTCTGAAAAGAATAGAGCAACTTCAAAACATGGAAAATGTGTGAATCAATACAGGAAAGATGATTCCAAGTTAGACCCATGTTCCAAGCCAGGGTAAGGTCCTGAGCTTAGGGGGGCAACAGGAGACCTCAAAGCTTTGGAAAAAAACTCACCCATTTAACATACCATGTGCCCTTAAAATCTTACTTAAGCCATTATTTTCTGTGCTTTTGCCTGTTTTTTTTTTTTTCACATCTTTATTGGAGTATGATTGCTTTACAATGGTGTGTTAGTTTCTGCTGTATAACAAAGTGAATCAGTTATACATACACATATGTTCCCAAATCTCTTCCCTCTTGCGTCTCCCTCCCTCCCTCCCACCCTCCCTATACCACCCATCTAGGTGGTCACAAACCACCTAGCTGATCTCCCTGTGCCATGCGGCTGCTTCCCACTAGCTCTCCACCCTACGTTTGGTAATGTTTATATGTTCGTGCTACTGCCTCACTTCATCAGAGCTTACCCTTGCCTATGTTTTGTAAAGAGCTAGTCAACCTTGCAGACTTTCCAGTGAAAAGCTCCACAGACTTTCTTACCCGCTATGAGAAGCGCTACTTCCTTTCGTGTTACTTGATATAGCATCTATCATCATCTTTACCCCATGGCTCATGGCAGAGCAGGGGAGCCCCTGATGGGCCAGCTGCAGCCTTCTCTATGCAGAGAGATCCCACTGCAGCCAAACCAGAGCCCACACTCCTCGACGTGGGAGCCCAGTGGCCTGCACTTAGAGCTGAGATATTGATGCACTTGGAGAGAGCATCTCGCCACCTTCACTCTGCAGGAAGGTTCTGAACTCCCCAAGCACAGGCACAGGAGATAGATATTCTTCCTAGGTGCACAGCCCAAGGCTCTGGTAAATTCCCAAAAGAGCTCTTATTTCTTTTTTTTTTTTTTTTTGGTTTTTTTGTGTGTGTGTGGTACGTGGGCCTCTCCCGTTGCGGAGCACAGGCTCCGGACGCGCAGGCGCAGCGGCCACGGCTCACGGGCCCAGCCGCTCCGCGGCACGTGGGATCCTCCCGGACCGGGGCACGAACCCGTGTCCCCCGCATCGGCAGGCGGACCCTCAATCCCTGCGCCACCAGGGAAGCCCAGAGCTCTTATTTCTTATCCACTGACTTCAGCATTATTTTCTCCTGGAATTGCAATGCATGGCTCTTGGAGACCACTGGCATGTTAATAGGCTGGTTGTATGGAAACTAAGAATTTTGCTGCATTCCTGCTGCTGCAGACCAACACTTGTGAGGAGCCTTTGGTTGGGAGTCAAACACATCTCCTTCAAATGTCATTTGCTTCCTTAACTTCCAACTCAATCTGATGCCACCCTCTTGTTTCCAGAAATGTCATAAATAACAACACGGCTCTCAAGCAAAAATACCTCTAGCAAGTTCATTAAATATTTTTAAATGTGAAACATTATAGAATTACAACAAATTCTTACCAAAAATGAGTCTTAACTAAAAATAATAATAAATGGGAAAAATTCTGCACAAAACTCAACATAATTTCTGTTCCAGTTCATATCAGGGAGAAAGGATGCTGACTGATGGAGGGTGATCTTCGTTTACAAAGGTGACACCAAAGCAAGTATGTCATACCAGAAAGGATATTGATGGAGGAAGTTGAAAACATATCTCAGAGGAGGGCCAGAGCTGCCCTGGATACTTACAGGATGGGCAGGACCAGAGATGAGGTCTCTGCAAAAGCACTAGCTCCACCTATTTAGCTGAGAGCAGTTCACTAGATTCATTGAGCTGTTAGGACAATGAAATGAACTGATCTGATGAATCCCCTTTACATCTGCCAGTTTGGACCACAGAGAAGAAGAGGTCATGGTTTACAGTGCAAGCAGATATCCAAAGAAAGAGAGTGAGTTCTCTATTTCAAAGTCAGCAAGGAACACACTTCCTCTGGGCCACATGTCTCTGAGTTCTGTGCATACACCACTTGGGAAGATATCACCTCCATGCTGGGTTAATTTCCTGAGCTCCATGGGGGCAGCTCCTCTAGTTCCAGCCTACCCAGCTTGTCTTAATTTTGATCATTTCTCCCTCAAAAAGAGCTTTGCTATTTATTCACTTTCAAATCAGATACTATCAAGTCTTCCACGATAAGGTGGTTGGGTGAAATGCTCTTTGATTACAAAATGTCAGAGCCAGACACTTGTGCCCCTGAGTCCACTCCAAATGCCCCAGACTGTGAAAATGCAAAACAAGGGGCAAGGATCCAGCACTCCAGAACTTGCCAACCACAAGTCTCTCCTCGTTTATGTGCTAATAATCCCAGTGACCCTGAACTGCAGGGGTGTGAGATGAGACTCAACACTGCTTAGGTCAGTAAGAATCTCAGTGCACAGGAAAATTCTGTCCTTGCCATCCCAGACAGGGAACAACAAATCTAAACACTCATGCTAAGTAGGGCACCAGCGAAACCCAATTACACGTTGCAGTTGGAACTCAGCATAACCTGAGCTAAGGGGAAACTTCAATTTAAAAGTTTTATTTCAACCAGCTTTCTCAGTTCACTTCCCAGAATGCAATTCAATCCATGAAGACTGAACACCTACTGGGTACCAGGATGAGTTTGCAGCATTAGCCCTGAAGGAATCTGTAACATAAAGGGTAAGGCCAGCATATCTGTAACCAGCCAGACTGCTTGCCAGTGCAGTCAACAAGAAATGCCATTAGCAATCTGAAATTCCACCTTCTTTCCTCCAACTGCCTTCTCTAAGTTAAAGGACCCAGGAAGCAGAGATATACCTTCAGGTATATCTCTGAAGGTAACAAGAGAAAAAGAGACAGACAGGTACCTGGATATCTGCTTATTACACAATTGGCATCACATGCTTGTAATTTGTGCCTCAACAGGCCCAAGAGATGATAACCCCAACTATATCGAGATGCAGTGAACAGCAGATGAATAAGATCTATAAAAGTTCTAGCGTACCACCTGTGTTACTTTCTACTGTTGTGTAAAAAATCACCACAAACTTGGGGGCTTAAAACAATACTCTTTTGTTATCTCATGTTTCTGTAGTTCTGAAGTTTGGCACAGTGTGGCAGGGTTCTCTATGCAGGGTCTTGTGAGGTTGAAATCAAGGTGTTGATGGGCTGTGTTCTCATCTGGAGGCTCAACCAAGGCAGGACCAACTTCCAAGCTCCCTCAAGTGGTTGGCAGAAGGCATTTCCTGGAGGCTTATGACCGCTTGTTTCTCCAAAGCCAGCAAAAGAATGAGTCTGGGTTTTTTGGAGCTTCTGACTTCAAGGAAGGCCTAAGGTCCTATTTTAAAATCACCTGATTGGGTCAGGCCCATGCAGAATAATCTCCCTTTTGATTAATGTAAAGTCACCTGATCAGGGGCCTCAATTGAATCCTTTCTCCTTTGCAATATAAGATCACCTAGAAGTGACATCCTGTCCACACACCAGAGGAAGATATTATACAGTTTGTGATTCCCACAGGAGGTGAGAATTTGGGGTGCATTTTAGAATTCTGCCTCTCTCAGTGCCTGACACACACACATAGCCATGCTTGTCTGCCTCCTCAACAATGTCATCATCTCCACTGCATATTAGGAAACTGAGGTTGGGGTGGGTTAATTAACCAGCTCAAGATCTTACAGCTGCCTGGTAGCAAAGGCAGGAGTTGAACCCAAGCCTTCTCATTCCACACTGCGTGTTCTCTTCTACACAGCAATCTGCTATCAGGAGCCCATTTTAAACCAAGCAGAGTTGTCAACTGTGTTAAGCCTGATTCTCTGCCTTCCTTGGGGTAGGTGGGGAAAGAGATACAAAGCATTACCTTCTTCCCTAACAGTCATTCTCCATCTATTTTTTCTATTGTAACTCCAAATGTATTCATCTCAGGGCACAGATATTTATATCCTCATGAGAGGTAGGTCCTGTCCCCAAGCCTAAGAATGCATCATGCTTGTTCTAAGCCTATCCTGGGACTCTAGCTCTTCTTTGCCCACTGCGTCCAGTGATTTAAGGGAAGGTCTACTTAGGGTTACATGCAAAGGTCTCCTTCCCATTAAAGGAGAGAGAAATAAGGGGAAAAGTTTATTTGTTCTTTTTCTTTCTACCCCCTTCTCCATCATGAACACAGTTGCATGAGGTTGCAACGCTTGGAACTGGGCTGCCATCTTGAAACTATAAGGCAAAGTCCAAACGTTAACAGAGACCACTGGCCCAGAGCCCTGACCTTGTCAAGAGCTGACCTAACCTTGGCACTGACCTCTGCCAGACTTCTTGTGAGCTGGGACACATGGGCACATGATCTAATCCCATATGTTGGCTTTCAGCTTCCAGCAGTCTCAGCTGAGGAAGCATGAGAACGAAGGGATGTGGGAAGACAGGGCGAGAGAGAGAGCGGTAGGGAAAGAAAGAATGGTTGTAAAAATGCTGCAGGAAACCCAAACATCTGTTAGGATGTGAGGAAACCCATCTTCCCTCTCACCACAAGGACTGATACTGCAGCTCAGGTCATGGGTTTCAGAACTGGAGGGAATGGGACAGACAGTGTCACCTTAGGTCAGTTGTTACATTCTGTTAATCTCTCCCATATTTGCATAATGGCTTTAAAGTTTTAAAGAAAATATATTTTGATCAGGAATCTGGGGAACATTTTCGGGACTTACAGTTATCACTGAAGGTCGTGAGATGGCCATATCAGAATCAGTGACTAAACACAAATAAATATGATTTGAGTCATAGCCTTTTTCCGTCAGCTGCTGAAACTCCATTAACTAACATCTAACCTCTCCCTCTGCCCTCTGAAATCTCTATCCCAGACCAGATTCAAATAACAGACTCCTTCCTTTTCCCCACTTGCACCTCCCCACATCACCTCTTGCACCTGCACCATCACTAGGGCACCTAAAATATTGATAGAAAGAAGGAAGCAGAGAAGCAGCCATTTACTGCGTGCCTTGAGCTCTATGTGAGTCACAAACTCCACCATTTAAGGACAAAAGTGGAGAAGGGAACTGGAAACAGCTCAGATGGTTTGTGGTACTCTTTAATGTCCTCAATAAGGGTCCATAAAGTAAAAGAGTTCCTCTGTCTGAACATAAGGCTCAGGAGGAGGGGCATTAAATAAGCCTCCTTTCTTGATCCAAAAGGACAAGTAATTTGGGACTAAACGTGCACTAGGCCTGATAAAAATTAATGCATTAGTATCCGATTTGACTCTTCAGCAAGTATAATTTCCTGTGTCCCAGACTGAGCTAACATTCTCATTAGCAAACATGTGGCCATGCTCAATACATAGATATATTCCTTTACCTGCAACATCACTATGTTAAGTGGGCTATAGGCCATAGGGTTATAGGCCCTGCCATCAAGAAGCTTACATTGCAATGGGGACACAAGATACTTCTGTGAACAATTATATAATAAGAGATTCAAATGTCCATTCTAGATAATGAGAAAAGAGATAACCGTAGGCAAGACATGATTAATTGCCAAGTGAATTGTTCAGGCAGTAATGACAAGAGGTCAGAGTGGAGAATGATTGCTTCAGTCGAGGGTAATCAAGGATGGTGGTATCATCCTACAATTAGAAATGTGGAGACAAGACAGAGACAGTGAGTAAATAAGTTGAATATCTGTTTCTCAAAGGGAGATATGGAAATAAGACTGGAAAGGAAGATGGGAAACAGAGGGTGATGAAGCTCTTGTTCAGGAGGTCAAGTTCTGAGAGACTCTCCCTCTAAATGGCAGATAATATCATAGGGAAAGTGGGGAAGGGAAATCTGTGGAACTTATTCCCACGATACAACCTACAATATTACACCATGTCTTAACTCCATGACCAAGTGCCTGTCTGGACTAGACTCAATATTGGACCACAGACAGAAAAAGTCTGTCTGTGCTCACTTTAGGAATGTTCTTCTGCTTCTGGCAAGAGCAAGTAGTATTGAACTTTCTCTCCTGCTGTCAACATCTATAAACTCCAACAAAATATATAAGGCAAATATTTTCGGGATTTGGAAAATAGTGAAGGAACAAAATATCCGAGAGAAGAAAACATATGAGGCGAATCTGACATTCACCCCAGCTCTCTTTCTGGGGACAAGGCAGAGCCCAGATGAAGACATAGAGATTGGAGTTTGGTGCTGCTGGAGCAGTTGGAATCTGTGAGGCAGGACCTTGGAGAGCAAGGAGGTACAATGGAGGCACAGAAGGGGTTCCCCAATGGTGTTTGGCTAATGGCTGGGCTTTATTCACCCAGGGTGAGACTCCTCAAATCCTAGCAGAGATTAGCTTCTGTGGAGTTGAGAGAGGAATAATAATGCCAGGAATGTCATGGTGCTTGAAAGAATTCTCATTAATTCACTGACTTTAAGTTAAGAAACCAACATGCAACAGGTTTCAAAAACCAGAGGAAGAGTTTGGGGCAATATCATAAGCTAGAAAGATGGAGGAAGGGGTGATCCTAGAAGGAAGAGAGCCACAAAGAGGGAGCAAAATATTCTGCTTAAAATGCTGCCAAAATCTCTAGATGACTCATGAGTTATGCATGTGCAGGGCGGCCCCCAGCAGCCAGCTAAGTTCAAGGGGACTGAGCACAGATTCAACAGGTTACCCACCATGCACAGAAGGAAACAGTGATCACAAAAATACACTGTGACAAAATTTGTGGGATGCTGCTAAAGCAGTAATACAAGGAAATATATAGTTTTAAATATTTATGTTAGAGAGGAACAAAAGTCTAAAATCAGTGGTCTACAATTCAACCTATAAATGCTAGAAAAAGAATAATAAAAAGAAAAAAAAAAGAGCAGAAATCAATATAAGAGCAGAAATCAATAAAATAGAAAACAAAATACAGAAAAATTAATGAAAACAAATGTTTAGATTTTGAAAAAAATCAAGAAAACAATACATATGAAGCTAGCTAATCAAGAAAGAAAAGAGATATAGTACAAATTAATATAGGATCAGAGGTGAGTGTATTACTACAAATCCTACAGACATTACAGAAATGGCAATAAAATACTAAAAACAATTTTTGCTGATAAATCTAATAACAGGTGAAATGGACATATTTCTTGAAAAATGAAACTTATCAAAACTCACATAAGATGAAATAGTAAACCCAAATAGCACAATACCTATTAAACAAATTGATTTCTTTTTCAATAATCTTCTCAAAGGTAAAGCTTCATGTTGAGATGATTACACACGGTGAATTCCATCAAGTATTCAAGGTAAAAATTATGTCAATCCTCCATAAACTCTCTCAGAAAATAGAGAAGCAGGAAATACATACCAATTTGTTTTATGAGGGTAGCATAACTGAGATATCAAGATATGAAAAATATATTAAAAAAGGAGAAAAAGGAAAAACAAAATCCACAAACTTTCTCAAATCAAAGTGAGCAATATATAAAAAGATAATACTTTATGTAAGGTTATAATATGAATTCAATATTTGAAAAATCAATCAACAGGTTTCACCATATTAGCACAAATATAAAATCAAATGTTAATTTAAATAAATTCACACAAACATCTGACAATATTCAATACCAATTGATGTTAAAACTGACTAAATGAGGATTTGCAGATTTCTCAATATGAAAAGGAACTTGTACAAAAAAAAAAAAAATATCTGCAGCTAACTCCACACAAAACACTATACTATTGACTGCTTTCCTCTTTTTTTTTTTTAACATCTTTGTTTGAGTATAACTGTTTTACAATAGTGTGTTACTTTCTCCTTTACAACAAAGTGAATCAGTTATACATATACATATGTTCCCATATCTCTTCCCTCTTGCGTCTCCCTCCCTCCCACCCTCCCTATCACACCCCTCTAGGTGGTCACAGCACAGAGGTGAACTCCCTGTGCTATGCGGCAGCTTCCCACTAGCTATCTAATTTACATTTGGTAGTGTGTATAAGTCCCTGCCACTCTCTCCCATCATCACAGCTTACCCTTCCCCCTCGCCATATCCTCAAGTCCATGCTCTAGTAGGTCTGTGTTTTATTCCCGCCCTACCACTAATCTCTTCATGACATTTTTTTTCTTAGATTCCATATATATGTGTTAGCATACGGTATTTGTTTTTCTCCCCTTCTGACTTACTTCACTCTGTATGACAGACTCCAGGTCTATCCACCTCATTACAAATAACTCAGTTTCATTTCTTTTTATGGCTGAGTAATATTCCATTGTATATATGTGCCACATCTTCTTTATCCATTCATCTGTTGATGGACACTTGGGTTGCTTCCATATCCTGGCTATCATAAATAGAGCTGCAATAAACATTTTGGTACATGACTCTTTTTGAATTATGGTTTTCTCAGGGTATATGCCTAGTAGTGGGATTGTGGGGTCATATGGTAGTTCTATTTGTAATTTTTTAAGGAACCTCCATACTGTTCTCCATAGTGACTGTATCAATTTACATTCCCACCAGCAGTGCAAGAGTGTTCCCTTTTCTCCACACCCTCTCCAGCATTTATTGTTTCTAGAGTTTTTGATGATGGCCAATCTGACCGGTGTGAGGTGATATCTCATTGTAGTTTTGATTTGCATTTCTCTAATGATTAATGATGTTGAGCATTCTTTCATGTGTTTGTTGGCAATCTGTATATCTTCTTTGGAGAACTGTCTATTTAGTTCTTCTGCCCATTTTTGGATTGGGTTGTTTGTTTTTTTGTTATTGAGCTGCATGGGTTGCTTATAAATTTTGGATATTAATCCTTTGTCAGTTGCTTCATTTGCAAATATTTTCTCCCATTCTGAGGGTTGTCTTTTGGTCTTGTTTAAGTTTTCCTTTGCTGTGCAAAAGCTTTTAAGTTTCATTAGATCCCATTTGTTTATTTTTGTTTTTATTTCCATTTCTCTAGGAGATGGGTCAAAAAGGATCTTGCTGTGATTTATGTCATAGAGTGTTCTGCCTAGGTTTTCCTCTAAGAGTTTGATAGTGTCTGGCCTTACATTTAGGTCTTTAACCCATTTTGAGTTTATTTTTGTGTGTGGTGTTAGGGAGTGTTCTAATTTCATACTTCTACAGGTAGCTGTCCAGTTTTCCAGCACCACTTATTGAAAAGGCTGTCTTTTCTCCACTGTATATCCTTCCCTCCTTTATCAAAGATAAGGTGACCATATGTGTGTGGGTTTATCTCTGGGCTTTCTATCGTGTTCCATTGATCTATATTTCTGTTTTTGTGCCAGTGCTTTCCTCTTAAAATGAGGACAGAAAGTGCTATTCACTCTCATCGTTTGTATTTGACATTAGTAAGTATTCTAGCCATTGTAACGAGTCAAGACAAGCGAAGGTGAAAACATTAGAAAGAAAGAATTATCTCTGCTCACATGTGACATGACTATATTAATAAGAAATAATAAGAAATCTATAGTCAACTACTATAACCAATAATTTAAATATATCAATGTCACAGGAGACAAGCTGTGGAGACCCTCACAAATCAATTGTACTTTTATAAATTTGAAATGGACAATTGAAATTTTAATTTAAAAAATCAATTCCATTAATAATAGCTTCAGAAATGATAAAATACTACAGGATAAATTTAATAAAATATGTGCAGGAGCACTGTATTGAACAGTATACTGTTTTATACTGAAAACTATGAAACATTACTAAAAGTAATGGAAGAGTACCTAAGTAAATAGAGATGTCTGTAGGATAGAAGACTTAATATCGTTAAGATATTTTCTCTCAAAATCGATCTATAGATTCAATTTAATCATGATCTAAACTCCAGCGGGCATTAATGCAAGATTTCTTGAGCTGAATCTAAAATGTATATGAAGATCCAGAGGACCTAGAGAAGCCTAAAGGAATTTGAAAAAAAGAATAAAGTTAGAGAACTTACCATGCCTGATTCCAAGTTAGTGTGGTGTTGGATATGGATAGACATAGATTGATTGAACAGAGCACAAAGTCTAGACTAGCCCCACACGTATATGGTTAGTTGATATTCCTCAGTGGTGTCAAGGTAATGCAATGGAGAAATAATATTCTTTTTGACCAATGGCTCTGAAACAGGTATCCATACTGTAAAATATGAATCTTGATCTTACCTCATACTTTACACAAACTTTAAGCTTGATAATAGACTTAAACATAAAACTTGAAACTATGAAGTTTGTAGAAGAAAAAATTTTAGGAGAATATTTTGTGAAATGCGGGCTAAGCAACATTTTCTTAGGTAGGATATAGAAAGCAATAACCATAAAAGAGAAAAAAAAAGTTAGATTTCATCAATATTTTAAATTTCTGCTTATAAAAAGACTCAGTTAATAAAATGAATGGGCAAGTCATAAAAGAGAAAAATGCTTTATAGACTATAGAACTCCTATAATTCAAAAGTAGAAAAGAAAAAAAAAAGTAACCTAATTAAAAAGAAAGAAGTGTTTGAACAAACACTACACAAATGAAGGTATATAAATGGTCAATAGGAACACGAAAAAAGTGCCCAACATCATTGGTCATCATGTCAACATCAATCAATATCCTATCAATGCAAATTAAAATCACAATGTGATAGTACTCACACCTGTCAGAGTGGCAAAAATTAAAAAGATTAACAACACAAAATGTTGGTAAGTGTGGGGAGCAACTAGAATGTTAATACATTGTTGATGGGAGTGTAGAATGGTACAACTGCTTAGGAAAATGATCTGGCATTTTCTCATAAAACTTAAAAAACCATCACATGTTCCAATCCTGGGTTTATTTACATGAAATATACAAGCATATGGCCACCAAAAAATGGTGTGTGAATGTTCATAGTAGTTTGTTCATCATAGTCAAAAACTGTACATAGCCCCAGGATCCCTCACCAGGAAAAGAGCTAGACAGACTTTACTGTATTCATACAATGGGATACTACTCAAAAACTTTAAAAAAGTGAATTTCTGATGCATGCTACAACATGGATGAAGACCAATTTAAAAAAAAAAAAGGTAAAGCTAAATAAAACAACGAAAGAAACCTTACACAAAAGAGCAAATATTGCAGCATTCTATTTATATGTTCTAGAAAAGGTTAAACTAGAGTACATTAAAATCAGCACAAAATTAGAGGAGAATAATAAAGTTGAAGGACTGACACTACCCAACTTCAAAACTTACTGTAAAGCTTCAGTTATCAAGACAGTGTGATATTGGCAAAAGAATGGACAAGTAACTCAATGAAACAGAGTAGACAGCCCAGAAAAAAGTCCCATACAAATATAATCAATTGATCTTTTGCCAAACTGATGGGTCCATTCGCCCTCACATAGTAAAACCAATCTGACACAGGGTTGTGATGAAGGAAAGTGTAGCATGTATTGCAGGCACTAAACAAAGAATGTGGGCAGCTAATGCTCAAAAAACCCGAACTCCCTGATAGCTTTCAGGGAAAGGTTTTTAAAGACAGAGTGAGGGAGAGCGTTGTGTGTGTGTGTGTGTGATCAGCTCATGGACATTCTTCTGACTGGTTTGTGGTGAGAAAATTGAGAGTCAATATTATCAACCTTCTGGTTCCAATCGGTCTGGGATCTACATGCTTATGGTCAGCATGCAGTTAACTTCTTCTGCTTGGCGGGGGTTATCTGCAAAACAGCTCAGAGGATACGGTTCAGCCCTTAAGGAGGAAATAAAGGTCCTTGACTTTGTTTAATGGCTAAACTATTATTTTTTTGTCTTGTTTGACTGTTTTATTTTGTTTCTGCCTTTTCTCACTTCTCTGATTAAATTTAGTCTTTGGAACTCAGGGGAGGCATAGGAGGCTAAAGTTTTTCTAAAAACAAGAGGCAGGCAGAGGACATGGAGGGGGTAGTCTGTGCCAGGAAGGACCCATATTATCCTGCTAAGTTACAGATCTTACAAAGGAGTTTAGACAATACAATGCAGCAAAGATAGTCCTTCTGCCAATGGTACTGTAATAACTGGACGTCGCAATGTAAAACAAACAAACCAATAATCTAGACACAGGCTTTATACCCTTCACAACAATATTAACTCAAAATGGATCATAGATCTAAAAGTAAAATGTAAAACAATAAAACTGGAAGATAATACAGAAGAAAACCTAGATGACCTTGGGTATAATGATGACTTTTTAGCTACAACACCAAAGGCATAATCCATGATAGAAATAATGGATAAACTGAACTTCATTAAAATTCAAAACTTCTGCAAAAGAAAATGTCAAGAGAATGAGAAGACAAACCACAGACTGGAAGAAGATACTTGCAAAAGACACAGCTGATAAAAGACTGTTACGCAAACATACAAAGAATTCTTAAAACTCAAAAACTAAATTAATGGACCAAAGTCCTTGACAGACATCTCACAAGAGAAGGTATATAGATGGCAAATAAGCCTATGAAAAGATGCACCATATCATATGTCATCAGGGAAATGTAAATTAAAACGACAATGAGATACCACCACATACCTATTAGAATGGCCCAAATTCAGAATGCTGGTGATGATGTGGAACAATAGGAACTCTCATTCATTGCTGGAAGGAATGCAAAATGGTACAGCCACTTTGAAAGACAGTTTGACAGTTTCTTACAAAACTAAATATACTCTTACCAGACGATCTAGCAATTGAACTCCTTGGTATTTACCCAAAGGACTTGAAAACTTATGTCTACACAAAATCCTGCACATGAATGTTTATATCAGCTTTATTCATAATTGCCCAAACCTGGAAGCAACCAACATGTCCTTCAGCAGGTGAATGGATACATATACTCTGGTACATCCAGACTATGAGTACTATTTAGCATTAAAAAGAAATGAGCCACCAAGCCATGAAAAGACAAGAAGGAAGCTTAAATGCATATTACTAAGTGCAAGAAGTCCATCTGAAAAGGCTACATGCTGTATGATTCCAATTATATAACATTCTAGAAGGCAAAACTATAAAGATAGTAAAAAGGTCAGTGGTTGCCACAGGTTAGGGTGGAGAGAGAGATTAATAGAAGGAGCACAGAGGACTTTTAGGGCATTGAAACTATTGTGTCTGGCACTCTAATGATAGATACATGTTGTTAAACATTTGTCCAAGCCCATAGGACACACAACACCGAGAGTGAATCTTAATTTAAACTATGGATGCTGGATGACAGACAGAAGAGCCACAAGCTCCAAAGCCAATACCTAAAGCTCTTTGTCATCAGTGCAGGTTCATCAGTTGTAACAATGTACCATCTGGTGGGGGATGTTGATGGTGAGGAAGGCTTTATACTGGTTGCTGTTCTACAGTTGTAAAGTTTCAGTTATGTAAGGTGAATAAGTTCTAGTGCTCTACTGTACTGTCTTTGGTTAATAATTTATATGCACTTAAAAACTTGTGAAGAGGGCAGATCTCATGATAGTGTTCTTACCACAATAACAAAAAAGAAAAAAGAGTTCTCTGAAGAAATATGGGTATAAATATTCAGAAGATTTTTGTAGTTTACTTTATGTAAATTTCATCTTAAAATGATTCATAAATAAATATTTAAGGGCTTCCCTGGTGGCGCAGTGGTTGAGAATCCGCCTGCCAATGCAGGGGACACGGGTTCGTGCCCCGGTCCGGGAAGATCCCACATACCGCGGAGCGGCTGGGCCCGTGAGCCATGGCCGCTGAGCCTGTGCATCCGGAGCCTGTGCTCCGCAACGGGAGAGGCCACAACAGTGAGAGGCCCGCGTACCACAATAAATAAATAAATAAATAAATATTTAACTCTAGTTAATGATATCTTGTTGAAATATTTAGGAGAAAGTATACTGATGTCTGCAACTGACTTTGAAATGCACAAAAGGTAAGATGGATTTTAGATAGAGGGATAAACAGATATATTGATGATACAGCAAATACAGCAAAATTTTAATTGTAGAATTAAGATGGTGAGCACATGGATGTTCACAGTATAATTCTTTCTAATTTATATATTTGAAATTTTTAATCATCGCATATAGGGGAAAAATAAATACACCTATCTGGAAAACCCAAAGACCATTCAGGGCAGGACTTCCCACAGAGCCGGTCTCTATGCCTTGCTGTTGCTTTACGAATTTAGTCAAACGAAGGAATGAATTCTCACCTTTTTTTAAGCTTTGTATGTCTAACAGTATCAACACCTCACTTCCTGGAAATGTAGCTCTCCCTTGGAAACCCTTGGGTTTCTAGTCTGGGAGCTGTCCAGCTTCTCCTAGACTTGACTTCTAATTCTTCTGAGCCTACACAGGATTAGGTTCCTGAGAGCTTTTTCTGAGGACTCTCACCTTTTTAATCCTTTCCTTTTTGATCGCATGACTCTCAGCCTCATGCAGCCCATGCTTACTCAATGGTCTTCACCTCCCAAGCTCTTCTGGCCCCAATCACGTAACTCCCAGGTAGTTGCCCAATCTGACAGACCCTTCCATGTAAGGTGTTAAAACACATTCCATTTATTTTTCCCTGTAACCACCACTTTGAACCACTGTAAGGACCACCCCCTTTCCTTCCGCCCCAGCCTGTCTCCAACTCTTGACTTTCCCGCTATGGAACTTCAGTGGCTCCAGAAACAGCCAGAAGAGCAACAAGCTCCAAAACCAATGCCTGAAGCTCTTTGTCATCAGGTCTCACCTGGCCTGGCAGATTCCCAGGTGCTCTCCTGACAGCTCCTGCACCTGCCTCCTCCCTGCTCTCAGCTCCACTGATGCTCGTCGAGTCTCCACCATGAGAAGTTTACCCTCCGTCACAGTTCATCTCCAAAGACTACACATTTTTCCTCCCGCACCAACATTGGCCCGAGATCTGGATTGAGTGTCCCTCTGCCTCTGGACATTTCTATGTGGGTGACTCCAAGACCTCTCAATCAGCCTCCCCCAAAGCGAGGTATTGATGTCTGCCCCAAGTTGCTTTTTCTCAGTGTCCCTGTACTAATAAACGGGGCTTCCACTGACTCAGTTTGACCAGAGACTTTCTTGTACCCTCTGTCCCCACACCATCAGGAGCTGCAGTTGACTCTACTTGCCAAACAGATCCTTCCAACTTGCTCCAAGCCAACTTTGCCTCTCCTCTGAGGTCTTGCAGGAGACCTCGAACTACTTTTCTGTTTCCCCCCGATGTCCCCTTCTCCCCTCACACACAGCTTTACTCTCATACAGACGCTGGAGAGAATCTTCTAAAACATCACAAAGATCACGTTTGCACTGTGCTCTTAGCTTACAATGGCTGTCGTCTCACTCAGAAAGGATCCAGACTCCTTGCTACGGATGATCTAAAAGACCTAACAGGGCTGGTCCCTGGTTGTCTGTCAGTCCCTTCGCCGACCCCATACTCTCATTCACTGTGCTCCAGCTGCACTGGGCTCCTCCCTCGGCCACACACACACACACACACACACACACACATCAGCTATGATCCTCTCTCAGGAGCACTGCCTTGAAGTTCTCTCTGCGAGGGGCCCTCTTGCTTCAGATATTCAAATGGCCAGCTCCCTAGGCTCCTCTCATGCCATCCCTCTCTTCCCCTTTTTCCTTTTTCCCTGCTTTATTCTGCAAAACGTCTGCATTAATCTGGGTACTTCCAGAAGCAGAGGCCAGAAGGGGATAAAGCATGTAGGACTTTATTAGGAGAAATGCTTGTGAAAGAAACTGGGAGGGAGCCAAAAAAAGCTAGGAGAGCAGCCGGAGCCCATGCAGGTCTGACCCAGGTGATGTGGAGCAGCAAGAAGGCAGGTGAGAGCCTAGAACACCAGGAGATGTCTGGTGGTTTCAGCAAAGCCACTGGAGAGTCCTTGAGCCCAAGTGGAGCAAGGGAGGAGTCCCTCAGCTCTCAGCAATGGGGTATTCATTAGGACACCATCATTCAGCCCTTGGGGAGCAGCCCATGGGACGAGTGACCTGGGTGCAAATGCAGAAATGGAGTCAGAGCCCAGCAGCAGGGGCGTTTGTCACTCACGCTCCCTGTGGTGGGGGAAGCATTCTAGGGCAGCCACACGCCTGAACTTCCATAGTCCATTCACGATTCTAGTTGCTGCCTCCACTCTGACAGGAAATCAACACGAGGGAGCTGTTTTGCTTCCTCCTCTAATCCCAACACCTAGAATAATGTCTGGTGCATAGTAGGTGCTCAGTTAAATTTCTTGCATGAACAAATGAATAAATGACTGAATGAATGAATCCAGGATGCTTCATTTCTGCCCCCTCTGCGTTCGTAGAACCCCTGGTACCCTCTCCCTTCTCACATAGTGCTTTACAATATCTTTCATCTATTGCCAAGTTGGACATGGGTTTCAAGGGCTGTGCTCCTGGCCACAGGTACTTGGCTCCATCCTGGTACCAAAGACCTTTCAGAGTCTGGGTTAATGTCTGCTTGATAAATCTCTGATGGTCCTCATTGGGCCCTCAGGATACTCATGTAAGAAACGGCAAGACTAAGCTTCCTGTTTTGCAAATAGAAAGTGTGGAATGCAGAGTTATTGATCACTTTCTAAATGCCAAGGCTCACACAACTGAAGTACTGCAACTGGTACAACCTCACGGTCTTAATCTCTCCCCATCCAGCACCCTCATTTAATGGATGAGTCAGCTGAGACTTAGGAAGTGACACAGCCAGTGCTGAAAGCCAGAGCCTGTGACCCTTTCCATGGCCATGGACGGCTTGCACAGAGCCCCAGCGCCACTTGCTGGGTGGGAAAGAACCCACCCGGGAGGCGTCTCCATAGAGCTGAGACTGGAGATCTCACATTCGCCTCTGAGTCACCTTCCTCCCTCTGTGGGGCTCAGGGCTCACCTGAGCTCCTTTACCTTGGACTTCAGAATTACAAAGGTTTGCAAGTGAACAGGTTACGGTTGGGACACTGCCTTGGAATTCTAGAATAAGAGCTGCTCCAAAAGCCCACTATGATTATTCATTATTATTAATAATCAAGTCAGAGGAAGTGGAGGTGTCCCGAGCCTTTCGGATTGATGGATAACTACATCCCTTTGCTATTTGCTAATGCCGTTACTTTTACAGTTTAATCTTCCTGTAACCATTTTTCAATAATCAGGGAAGCTAAATTAAATGAAATGCAACTCCTCACAATTTAGCCCAGCATCTTGCTTCCCCTGCTCTTACCGAAGGATATCAACTCGGGTGGGCAAGTTCTAAGCTGCCTTTGTAAAGCTCAGGCCCCCGTTCTTCATGTGGCCACCACCCCCGCTTTCCTCCTCCCAGTACACAAATTTTGACCACATTGGAGAAAGCTCGGATTCTGAGATTTAGGTACAGTTAATAGCACCAATCTCATGCCTCTCATTGGAATTCTCACCTTAACTCAATGCTGACAAAGTCTGGAATGACAAAAGCCTCGAGTCACCATCAACTTTCCAGCAGAAGTTTCAGAATAACCAGAAGTTTTCCCAGATGTGAAGGCATGTCTGCTCCTTCCAAAGCACTTGGTGGTGTGACACGTCAGCACAACAAAGTCTCCATGCAGCCCCTTGAGAGTTTGTCGTGATGGCTGTACAGCAGACAACACTTTTTAAGTCAAGGATAACGCATATTGGGATTAGTTCGGGATTAGTTTACTTCTGTACAGACCTTCAGCAGGAAAAAAAAAAAGGAAAAGATGGTCAAAACCTCACACACATCTGTGGCTGCTGTAAGGGATGTTTTAAAGATAGCACCATACCAAGAATGTAGAAATAAATTAAGGAGGCTTACGAGCTGTGCGCCAGAGAAAGTAACACCATCTGCTTTAAGTAACAATTATTTTCCAGAAAAAAAATATGCTCTAAGACTGAGTAATGTCCCTGTAGTCTAAATATTTGCTTTCCACAAGCATCCTGGGAATGATATGCAAACGTCCCGAGAATTCTGAAGGCATTTCAAAATACTGAAATGGAAAGGAACAAAGTTATTCTACTATGCAGTGTGTTCAGTCGCTATGTAAATGTGGGAGCATTATTATTTATTGCTTTTTCAGCTCTGACAGTTGGAAATATTGCAGAATCATGAGACATCTTTTGAGTGGAGTGCAGGGATCTGCAAAACTGCGATTGAGGTTGGACTGTCTGCGTTGTGTCTGGGCTCCTGGGTGCAGGTGTGAAGTCACAGAGAGAAACAAATTGCTCTGAACTCTTTGCAGCCGCTTACTTGGTGAAAGTGAAATGCTCCAGGAGGGCATTCGGGATGTGCCATGATAACTCTGGCTAACACACGGTTGGTTTCCATTTTGTGCATTTTGACGCAGGTCAGACGCTGCCCGGGGACTAAGCCATCCTATGGGAGCCTTTCAGAGGGGTGGTGAGCAGCACGGGCTTTGAGGGTGATATCACCCAGTGTCCTTGGCCTTCCCCAATCAATAGAAATGGATAAGATGCCAGTCAAGAAATTCAGGCAAGGCTTTACTGGGGCTCCTGAGGTCACAGGGAGGAGAGAAAACAAGTAACATGTTCTCTTGCTCCCTCCCTGAAGGGGGGCAAGCTTGCTCCTTACATGAGGTGAGGGAAGGGTTGTGTCCAGGGGTCAGGCCAGAGGGGTAGCTTAGGTGACCCTGCTTTTGCTCCCAACACCACCCTGTTTCTGCTTTTAGCTCTTGAGAAATGGCAGCTGTTTTTTTTTTTTTTTTTTTTTTTTTTTTTTTTTTGGTCTTTTTGTATCTTGTTGTCCAGAATTTGCCCCAACTATGCATGCACGCAGATATTTTTTAATCCCTTATAGTTTCTTTGTACTTTGTTGCTTGAGAGATGTTTGTCCAGGCGCATGCACTGCAGCAAAGGGTCCCAGGTCCCAGCCTGTCTCCGGACGGACAGACCTGAGCTCAAATCCCAGCTCTGCAACTTGCTGGCTGTGGAGCTTTGGACAAGTTTACAACTTCACTAGGTCACAGTTTCTTTCCCCGTAAAATGGGTGTAAGAACACTCCCCACGTCCTAGGGTTGTTATGAGAGCACAATTATATAAGATACATCAAGGGCTTAGTGTCCTGGTTCCCAGGACACCTCTGTCCCTGCTCTGCTTCCCCAGCTAAAGGTAGCTTCCATAAAAAATACATCTGAGACATCTTAGCCAGCACACTCTGAAAATTTTATTGACACACAGTGGGGGGCAGTCAGTGGGGAGAGATGATTCATTAACTTGTGGCTGTGACTTCTGAATTGTATCCTGCAGGGCCTCTAATTCTATAATCCAGGGCCTTGTTCTGGCCTTTGATATCTCAAATCTTCCAGGAGCGGCGGCACGAAGCCCGAGATACCAGATCTTAAATATCCCGAAAAACACCTCCCACCTCCCCAAGCTCACTCAGAAGACCCGACTGACCCGGAGGAAACTTTAATGAGCATCGGAAGAGCATTATTATGCACTGCCTGACCTCCCCAAACCGTTCCTTCCGCATCTTCTCCGAGAATGCAAGAAAGATTTCTGAGTATCAAGAATTCAATGCAAGACTCTTTTTTAGTAAATCGGAGTCCTCTTTATAAATATCGACCATAACTCCACACTTAGATAATATTTATTTAGAAAATACCTGTTTAAGAAATGCTTACGGGGCTTCCCTGGTGGCGCAGTGGTTGAGAGTCCGCCTGCCGATGCAGGGGACGCGGGTTCGTGCCCCGGTCCGGGAAGATCCCACGTGCCGCAGAGCGGCTGGGCCCGTGAGCCGTGGCCGCTGAGCCTGCGCGTCCGGAGCCTGTGCTCCGCAACGGGAGGGGCCACGGCAGTGAGAGGCCAGTGTACCACAAAAAAAATAAAAAACAAATGCTTACTATGTGTCCAGTATGGGATTATTGTTATTTAGATTATTGTTAAATCCACTCTATTAATGATCCCTATAAGTATGCCAGGCAGCACACTGGCTTTCTAACTGGCCAGTGGAGTTCATGGGATATTCAGGTCCTGTTTTCTAGGAATAACTTATTTATTCTCCTGGATTATTAACTGAAAATGAGAAAAGAATCGCCTAAGGATGAGATCCTTGGTACTATGTTCAACTCCTTGAGAAATCTGCATAGGCATTAAAAAAGGGCAGTCCTGCCTACATCTGTTCTTGCTTTTGCCTTTCCCCCTGAGTTAAAGGGCGCCTGTCACCCAGCATGGACAAGCAACATCCCCAGGTGTCAGGGAGAATGCTGGTGGGACACTGCACAGAGAGCCGGGGACAGAGTACCACCTAAAGCACATGGAGATGTCCGGAAACTAGAGGCCGCAACAGGGAGAGGCCATGGGGAGAGCCCTGCTCCATGCAGCATACTTGCCACCGGCTGGGTGGAGGGATGCCCTGGGGGGAAGGTCCAGCTCTCTCTGGAGCTATAAGGAGACACAAGGCTGACAACGGTGTCAAAGAACGTGGAGGAAGGTCTGCTATTGCAGAAAGGCCAGAGCATCCTCAGGGAAGTGGGAAAGGAGAGACGAACCCACAGCTGCACCGGGAAGGGTCTAGAGAACAGTAACCTGTTTATACGGACAGGGTAAGCCTCGGTTCCTCCCTACAGAATGGAAAAGAACCCCTTGTAGTAACGTGAAATGTCTTGGGAGAGAAACAAACAAGAAGATAAATGGACTGGGAATAGACTGACAAGAACAGCAGAGCAGAGGGGGCGGTTGGGAACACGCAGGACACAGATGGGCTCCGATGAGAAAGAAGGATTGAGAGGCAGTGAGCAGGTGGAGGGAGGAGGGCTCTGGCTCAGGAGTGGGTCCACATAGCCGAGTGGAGCATTTCCCCATCCTGACACCTGAAACCACTCTCTCAAGAGCCACTGTTTATTGAGAACTTAGCGTGGGTCGGTATGTGCGGACTTGTGTACACATTATCAACAGTGATTTCTACCAGCCTCCACAGTTCCTTAAGCAGCAGGTGATAAACAATGCTTTTAGTGTCGTCCACCCCTTGTCTGCAAAGACGAACACAGGCAAACCCTGTTCCCATACAAGGGGTTCTAAAAATTCTCAGTCTTGCTCCAAATGGTGGAAAACGCGAACACACATAGAGCTTATATTTCCAGAAGCAATGTTATTACTATGTCATTTAGGGTCATTTGGAGGAAATTTGTGATCATGTCACATATTTTAACATTTCTTCGTTAGGAATTCTATTTGCTCCTCTCCCCAAATTTTATAGATTTCAGTTCCTTGAAGACCTGCCATGGGCCAGAATCCATGCAAAGAGAGATGAAAGAAAACATCAAGAAAGAGGTAGCATTTGATCTGGAAGTTGGCTATAAGCACATTGTATATTTTCGAATTATGGTTTTCTCCAGATAGATGCCCAGGAGTGGGATTGCTGGATCACACGGTAGTTCCATTTTTAGTGCTTTAAGGAACCTCCACAATGTTTTCCATAGTGGCTGAACCAAATTACATTCCCACTAACAGTGTAGGAGGCTCCCTTTTCTCCACACCCTCTCCAGGATTTATTGTTTGTACATTTTTTGATGATGGCCATTCTGACTGGGGTGACGTGATACCTCATCGTAGTCTTGATTTGCATTTCTCTAATCATTGGCAATGTTGATCATCTTTTCATGAGTCTTTTGGCCATCTGTATTCTTTGGAGAAATGTCTATTGTGTCATGCTTTGCAGTCTCCTATGCAGACTGGGAGTGAATTGGGTAAACAGGGAAGTTGTAAACTTTGGGAGCGGGCAAGGCGGTGAAAGGCTGCAGTGACACCCGGGAAGCCATGTGGGGACTCCACACAGGGAGCTGGGGGTGAGAGGAAGAGCCTGCATCCAGCCCTGCACCATCAACGCTGATCTCTCCTGCAACAATCATCAAGGAACCTGACACCCCTCCTCTGGGATGGACCAGAGAGAATGGAAGCAGGCAATCCCCCTCCCCCAACTCCAGGATCTCAGAGAAATGGGTGAGGGTGCTGGCCACTCTGAGAAGACGTCTCGGCCAAACCAAAACTCCCTGTAAAGAGAAATGATCAAGCTTGTACTCAAGCCCTAAATTTTTCTTTAAATTGAAGTAGAGTCGTTTTACAATGTTTTGTTAGTTTCAGGTGTACAGCAAAGTGAATCAGTTGTACATACACTTATATCTATTATTTTTCAGATTCTTTTCCCTTATGGGTTATTACAAAATATTGATTATAGTTCGCTGTGCTATACAGTCAGTCCTCATTGATTATCTATCATATTTGGGGACCATAATCTTGTTTCTTATGTCTGTGGGTCTATTTCTGTTTTGTAGATAAGTTTATTTGTCTCATTTTTTTTA
The DNA here is from genome assembly GCF_026419965.1 of Kogia breviceps. Lineage (NCBI taxonomy): Eukaryota > Metazoa > Chordata > Mammalia > Artiodactyla > Physeteridae > Kogia > Kogia breviceps. The sequence continues at coordinate 199,000,672 of NC_081310.1, read as the reverse complement.
GCTTACATATAGAAACGCTATCATATGATATTTGCCCTTCTCTGTCTGACTTAATTCACTTAGTATGATCATCTCTAGGTCCATCTGTGTTGCTGCAAATGGCATTATTTCATTCTTCTTATGGCTGAGTAATATTCCATTGTACATATGCACCACATTTTCTTGATCCATTCCTCTGTCGATGGACATCTAGGTTGCTTCCATGTCTTGACTATTGTAAATAGTGCTGTTATAAAAATTGGGGTGCATGTATCCTTTTGAATTATAAGCCCAAACTTTGAACAGCTGCAAATTTGGAGGTTGAGAATGCTCCATGTTGCTCAAGGCAACTCGTGATGCAGAGGTGGGAGGGAGGCTGGACACCACGGAGGTGTGATGCTGGGAGGACCTAGCAGAGAGAGAAGCATCCAGGTAAGCCCGGTACAGAGATGCTCTCTGGAGCAGCACCTGGTTCCAGGTTCCTCCCCTTTCCCTTTGGGAGGAATCGGAGGTCAGTGGCAGAGCCCTTCCGCGGAACTGCCCTTGTCTGTGTCTGTCTGTCACACAGCCTCCCACCCGAGCACCTTCGCTTGACGATCATCAGCTCGTGAGGGCAGTGATAAGATCACGTCCCAGCTACATGGCTGACCAGCAATGTGATGCCAGACAGGCGCTCACCTCACTCTCATCCTAACAAGGAGCATCTCACAAGTGGTTTAAGGATTAAGTGAATTAATATTTACGCTACTCCCCAGGCACTGTGCGCGTTGGCTAATGAATGATGTATGTTTTCTTCTCTTTCTTCTTCTCACCTCATTGTCATATTTGACACAAAGAACCCCTTCAGGGCCTCTTAGCCAGGTGTCTGGAGCAGGTAAACCCTCCCCACAGTTTCAGGCAAGGTCCAGGTGCCCGGGGTGGATATGACAGGGTAGCAGCTGTTTGGTTCATTCAAGTTCTGAGCATAACACTTTCACACGTGTTATCTCATGTGAACGTCATGATAGCTTTGTGAATGGGGCCTGCTTCAGGGCGTGTTTCTCATGCAGCCCACACTCAAAAGGCCCCAGCGCTTGGCTTAATGCTCTGTGATTGTCATCTTGAAACCCTGAGTAATTTTTTCACAGAGGACCCTGTGTTTTCATTTTGCACGGGGTCCCACAGATGACGTGACACCCGTGAGCTATTTTACCCTCCAGATTCCAGGGCAGCTAAGGGAGAAGCAGAGCTGGATGAACCAAACCATGTTGCTTGGATTCAGACTTCCAGGAGTTCCCTGAACGTTTTAAAAATTATGGTAAAATACACCTTACATAAATTGATCATGTTAACTGTCTTAAAGTGAGCAATTCCGTGACATTTGGTACATTTATCGTATTGGGCAACCATCACCACTACCCAGATGCAGAACATTTTCATCAGCCCCGAAAGAAAACTCTGCTTGTTAAGCTGTCACTCAGCATCCTTCCTCCCCCAGTCCCCAGCCGCCACTAATCTGTTTTCTGTCTCTGTGGATTTACAAATTCTGGAAGTTTCACACAAATGGCATCATACAACATAAGGCCTTCCTTGAGCTTCTGGACCCACATTTAACTCACTTATGAAACAGAGATAATAACACCTAATCTCAGTGCTGATGTAAAGGCTCAAGGATAACCTGCCCAAGCACAAAGTAAACAGTGGTTATTGACCTTGTATTGCTTGGTTATTAGTATAGTAATAATATAATATAATATTGGTTATAACCAATATTGGTTATTGCTCGTGGTGTTGCTGTTGCCATGACGATAGTGCAGCTGTTGATGATGACAGTGACTTGAGCCCTCCATGACCACACAACCAGCAGATGCTGAATCTGAATCCTGCCCCTTGATTCTAATCCTAAATTCTAAGCTCTGTAATCTCCCTTGTTGCCTGGATTGGATTTCCAAAGGGGCAAGGATGGGAGCAGGTTAAGGCCACGCAGACAGAGAAATACGATGAGAAAAGTTCTGGAGGGAGAAAAGACAGGGCAGGTGGTGGTGGGTGGAGAAGCACACGCAACAAGCTGGCCTGCCCAGTTGAGGCTACAACCTAGGGCTCTCGGTGCCCATTCTGTGAGCCTGGACTGTCCACTGCTGTGGCCTTGCAGCACCCTGGAGGTCTCTGCGTAGGCTTTAACAGGATCCAGACTCTGCTCTGTGGGAACTGTGGCTGGAAAGAAGGACTGTTCAGGATAAGAGAAGGCAAGCCAGCCAGTACTGTGTCCTGGGGACATTCTTTCTCTCACAGAATCAGTGATTTGTAGCATCTTAAAATCACTGCAATGCTGTGCTGGAGCTGAGCTGCGGGGACCTCCCAGTATCCGCAAGCAATAGCTCATGATGCCTTACCCTGCATCTACCTGCCTGTGATTAAATGGAACTGGCCTGGCTTGCTACCTGGGATTCTTTCTTTCCTCTCTGAGCACGGCATTGTCTCTGCCCACCGGTGGACCCGTATCAGCAGTACAGGAGCACGGGAACAAGACCAGCCTCTGAATACAGGGGACGGAGGTCTGGAGGATGGACCACACCCTGGCCAAGCCCCATAATGCAGACACAGTTATCACACTTTTTGTGATGGCTCTGGGCAGGAGATCCAGATACCTTTGGAAACAAAGATTCTGCTTTTATGCAACCATCTTTTCTTGTATGAAAGTCCATTTGGATGCCCGTTGGAACCTTCATAGCCCTTGAACTTGAGAACAGTCAGATTGTCATAGGGCGGTCCATGGAGGACCAGGTGAGACTCTGATTTCAGAAGAGTGCCAAACAAGGAGGGAGAGATGGATGAGAGGACATGGAAAAGTGGTTTTCCCTGGAGCTCTCGTTTGCAGGGGAAGAAGACATTCTGATTCTCTTTGGAACGAGATGACCAGATAGACAGGAAACGTCCACTCCAGCTGGCATGGTCTTATCCAAGAAGCCGTCCATAGAAATTCCAACCCTTCCATTCCCAGATCTGCCACTGTGTGGCTTCATGATCTTTGGCAAATTTATATTTCCTGAACCTCTATTTCTTCATCTGAAAAATTGCTACAAAGCCATTGCACTTATGGATTTTTGTGAATATTAAATGAAATAATTGATGCAAAGCACTTAGCGAAGGCCAGTGAGTGCTGGATGATGGCAGCCTTAAGAAAAGCTGAGGTTCCTTGGATTCTGGGTTTTTTAGTTGTTCTTAAATCTCTGGTGCCCATGCTGTAAATTTTTACATTATTATAATTTTCCTGAAGTGGCTGTCTTGTTTATTTTGTTTTGTTTTTTCTCTTTTGTTTTGTTTTTTTAGGTATGTTTTTGGAAAACAACTTTTTGCATTTTGGGGGCTTTAATCAGAATTTTAACTCTTTCACAATTATTGAAATTACATTTTCTTTCATTCCTACCATCTTGGTATTTCTAGCTCAATTCTTTCTCCCTCTTGAAATTTGCTGTGTTAACTTTATTTCATGATCCCCCCCCACCCAGAGGTTTGGAATATCTGCACCCTACTTCTGGTAAACTAGTAATTACCTGTAAAATTTTTGTCAACAAATTTAAATACTTTTTTCTTGTAAATTTTCAAAATTAATCAGATTCTATAACCTCTTTACCACAAAGACAGCATAAATCTTTCTATATTCTCTCTCCTGGTAATCCCGGTATTATTTAAATTTTCTCAAATTTTAGTTCCAAACTGTTTTTAATTTTTTCACATTAA